>NC_057812.1:301116470-301416470 GCF_018294505.1 Triticum aestivum
GTAGAGTTTGAAAATTGCCCTATAGTGCCGGTTTGTGTCACAAACCGGTACTATAGGTCAGACCCCTTTAGTACCGGTTCGTGGCACAAACCGGTACTAAAGGTTAGCCCTTTAGTACCGGTTTGTGCCACAAACCGGTACTAAAGGTGATCGTGGGGCCCCAGCCTGACGCTAGCCTACCATCACCCCTTTAGTACCGGTTCGTGGCATGAACCGGTACTAAAGGTTCAACACGAACTGGCATTAATGCATAGTCGTTCGAACCGGCACTAATGGTACCATTAGTGCCGGCTCAAATTCAAACCAGCATTAATGTGCTTCACGTTTGACCCTTTTTCTACTAGTGGGAATATACAAGCCAAGTTCTGTGATGAAAAATTCCCACTAGTATATGAAAGTGACAACATAGGAGACTCTCTATCATGAAGATCATGGTGCTACTTTGAAGCACAAGTTTGGAAAAAGGATAGTAACATTACCCCTTCTCTCTTTTCTCTTATTTTGTTGTTGTCTTCTTTGGCCTCTTTTATTTTTTGCTCACATGGGGCAATGCTCTAATAATGAAGATCATCACACTTTTATTTACTTACAACTCAAGAATTACAACTCGATACTTAGAACAAAATATGACTCCATGTGAATGCCTCCGGCGGTTTACCGGGATGTGCAATGAATCAAGAGCGACATGTATAAAAAATGATGAATAGTGGCTTTGCCACAAATACGATGTCAACTACATGATCATGCAAAGCAATATGACAATGATGGAGCATGTCATAATAAACGGAACAGTGATAAGTTGCATGGCAATATATCTCAGAATGGCTATGGAAATGCCATAAAAGGTAGGTATGGTGACTGTTTTGAGGAAGGATATGTGGCGGGTTTATGGTACCGGCGAAAGTTGCACGATACTAGAGAGGCTAGCAATGGCGGAAAGGTGAGAGTGCGTATAATCCATGGACTCAACATTAGTCATAAAGAACTCACATACTTATTGCAAAAATCTATTAGTCATCGAAACAAAGTACAACATGCATGCTTCCGGCGGTGTACCGGGATGTGCAATGACTCAAGAGCGACATGTATAAAAAAGTATGAATGGTGGCTTTGCCACAAATACGATGTCAACTACATGATCATGCAAAGCAAAATGAGAATGATGGAATGTGTCATAATAAAACAGAACGGTGGAAGTTGCATGTCAATATATCTCGGAATGGCTATGGAAATGCCATAATAGGTAGGTATGGTGGTTGTTTTGAGGAAGGTAAATGGTGGGTGTATGGTACCGCCGAAAGTTGCGCGGTACTAGAGAGGCTAGCAATGGTGGAAGGGTGAGAGTGCGTAAAATCCATGGACTCAACATTAGTCATAAAGAACTCACATGCTTATTAGAAAAATCTATTTGTCATTGAAACAAAGTACTACTCGCATGCTCCTAGGGGGATAGATTGGTAGGAAAAGACCATCGCTCGTCCCCGACCACCACTCATAAGGAAGACAATCAATAAATAAATCATGCTCCGACTTCATCACATAACGGTTCTCCATATGTGCATGCTACGGGACTCACAAACTCTAACACAAGTATTTCTCAAATTCACAACTACTTACTAGCATGACTTTGATATCACCATCTTCATATCTCGAAACAATCATAAGGAATCAACTTCTCATAGTATTCAATGCACTTTATATTAAAGTTTTTATTATATCCCTCTTGGATGCCTATCATATTAGGACTAAATTCATAACCCAAGCAAATTACCATGCTGTTTAGAGAGACTCTCAAAATAATACAAGTGAAGCATGAGATTTCAATAATTTCTACAAAATAAATCCACCGCCGTTCTCTAAAAAGATATAAGTGAAGCACTAGAGCAAAATTGCCTAGCTCAAAAGATATAAGTGAAGCACATAGAGTATTCTAATAAATCACGATTCATGCGTGTCCCTCTCAAATGGTGTTTATAGCAAGGATGATTATAGCAAACTAAAAAGCAGAGACTCATATCATACAAGACACTCCAAGCAAAACACATGTCATGTGGTGAATAAAAATATAGCCTCAAGTAAATTACCGATAGACGAAGACGAAAGATGGGATGCATTTCGGGGCATCCCCAAGCTTAGGATCTTGGTTGTCTTTGAATATTACCTTCGGGTACCTTGGGCATCCCCGAGCTTAGCCTCTTGCCACTCTTATTCCATAGTCCATCAAATCTTTACCCAAAACTTGAAAACTTCACAACAGAAAATCTCATGAGATCCGTTAGTATAAGAAAATAAATCACCAGTTTTGGTACTATTGTGAACTCATTATTTATTTATATTGGTGTAATATATACTGTATTCCAACTTCTCCATGGTTCATACCCCCCGATACTACCCATAGATTCATCAAAATAAGCAAACAACATATAGAAAACAGAATCTGTCAAAAACAGAACAGTCTATAGCGATCTGTAACTCTCGAATACTCGTGTAACTCCAAAAATTCTGAAAATTAGAAAATCCTGGGAAATTTGTATATAAATATCCCTAAAAAAGATTCACTATTTTATCGTGCTTATGTTAAAAATGAGAATAGTTTTTCAGGTCGCAAAAGTTTCTGTTTTTCAGCAAGATCAAATCAACTATCACCGTAAGCCATCCCAAAGGTCTTACTTGGCACAAACACTAATTATAACACAAAAACACATCTAAACAGAATATATATGAATTATTTAACAGAAAATAAAAATATTGGGTTGTCTCCCAACAAGTGCTTTTCTTTAAAGCCTTTTAGCTAGGCATTGATAATTTTGATGATACTCACATGAAAGATAGCAGTTGAAACATGAAGAGAGCATCATGTAGCATGTGAAAAATAAGTTTAAGTCTAACATACTTCCTATGCATAGGAATTTAATAAGCAAACAAATTATCAAGACAAGCAAAAACTAGCTTGTGCAAGGAAGAAGAAAGAAATAATAGCAATCTCAACGTAACGAGAGGTAATTTACTGACATGAAAATTTCTACAACCATATTTTCCTCTCTCATAATAATTACATGTAGGATCATAATCAAACTCAACAATATATCTATCACATAAAATTTTCTCTTCATGATCCACATGCATGCAAAGTTGACACTCTTCCGAACTAGTGGGATTATCATAAAATAAAGTCATGACCTCTCCGAACCCATTTTTAGCAAAAACTTCATAAGATTGAACATTATCCAAATATGTGTGATCTAAAGTTGACACTCTTCAAAACCCACTTTCAGTATTATTGCAAACATTATTATCAATCTCATATTCGTCATGGGGCTTAAATAAATTTTCAAGATTGTAAGAAGAATCGCCCCAATCATGATCATTACAACAAGGAGTGGACATAGAAAAACTAGCATCCCCAAGCTTGGGGTTTTGCATATAATTAGCACAACTGACATTAAGATAATTTATAATAACATCATTGTGATCATGCTTTTCATTGAAGGAACTATCGTGAATCACTTCATAAATTTCATCACAATTTTCCGATTCATGAATTTCAAGCAAAAGTTCATAAAGATAATCTAGTGCACGCAACTCACTAGAAATTGGTTCATCATAATTGGATCTCTTAAAAAGATTATCAAGTGGATGAGGATCCATAAACTCTTTGCTTCTGATTTTCAATAAACACACAATTATACCAAGCAAAGGAGCAAACAAACAAAGTAAGACATTAGGGAAAACGAAAAGACAAACAAAAGAAGGCGAATAAAAAGGCAAATCTTTTCAAAAATCGTTTTGGAAGTGAGGGAGCAGAAAATGAGAGGCGAATGGAAAATAATGTAATGCAAGAGAAGAGAGTTTATGATGGGTACATGGTAGGCTTGACGTAGATCTCCCTAGCAACGGTGCCAGAAATTCTTCCTGATACTTCTTAAGCTTGCGTTGGTTTTTCCTTTGAAGAGGAAAGGATGATGCAACACATTAGAGATAAGTATTTCCCTCAGTTAAGAACCAAGGTATCAATCCAGTAGGAGAAACGCGCAAGTCCCCAATAGATGCATCTACACAAACAATTAAACACTTGCACCCAACGCGATAAAGGGGTCACTTGCAAAGGTGAGAACTGATAGAGATAAATAGAACTAAACAAAAGATAAAATATTTTTGGATTTTTTGGTTTATAGATCTGAAAATAAAAGATTGCGAGAATAGTAAATCGGAAACTAATATGATGGAAAATTGACCCGGGGGCCATAGGTTTCACTAAAGGCTCCTCTCATGAAGGCAAATAATACGGTGGGTGAACAAATTACTATCGATCAATTGATAGAAAAGTGCAAAGTTATGATGATATCCAAGGCAATGATTATTCAATATAGGCATCACGTCCATTTCAAGTAGACCGACTCCTGCCTACATATAGTACTATTACTCTACACATCGACCGACTCCTGCCTACATCTAGAATATTAAGTTCAAGAGAACAGAGTAACGCCCTAAGTAAGATGACATGATGTAGAAGAATAAACTCAAGCAATATGATGAAAACCCCATATTTTATCCTCGATGTCAACAATTCAATACGTGCCTCGCTACCCCTACTTTGTCACTGGGTGAAATCATGCAAGATTGAACACAAAGCTAAGCACCTCTCCCATTGCAAGAAAAACCAATCTAGTTGGCCAAACCAAATCGATAATTCAAAGATAAATAGAAAGATATCAAATCATGCATATAAGAATTTTGAGAAGATTCAAATAATATTCATAGATAAGCTGATCATAAATTCACAATTCATCAGATCTCGGCAAACACACCGCAAAAGAAGATTATATCGGATAGATCTCCAAGAACATAAAGGAGAACATGGTATTGAGAATCAAAGAGAGAGAAGAAGCCATCTAGATACTAACTATGGACTCGTAGGTCTGTGGTAAACTACTCATGCTTCATCGGAAGGGCAATAGAGTTGATGTAGATGCCCTCCGTGATCGAATCCCCCTCCGGCAGGATGCTGGAAAAGGCCCCAAGATGGGATCTCATGGGAACAGAAGGTTGCGGCGGCGGAAAAGTATTTTCATGGCTCTTTCTAGTGGTTCTGGAATATATGTGAATATATAGGAGGAAGAAGTAGGTCGGTGGACAACCGAGGGGGCCACAAGCCAGGGGTGCTCCCCCTAGTGCGTGCCCCTGCGGCCTGCCGCTTCTTCATGGGTCTTCTAACTTGGAATCCAAGTCCCCTGGGTGTCTTCTGGTCCAAGAAAAATCATCGTGAAAGTTTTATTCCATTTGGACTCCATTTACTATTCATTTTTTGCAAAGCTAAAAAACAAGGAAAAAACAAAAACTGGCACTAGGCTCTAGCTTAATAGGTTACTCCCAAAAATAATATAAAATAGCATATTAATGCATATAAAACATCCAAAATAGATAATATAATAGCATGGAACAATCAAAAAATGTAGATACGTTGGAGACGTATCACACTCCAAGCAAAACACATGTCATGTGACGAATAAAAATATAGCTCCAAGTGAGGTTACCGATAATGTTGAAGACGAAAGAGGGGATGCCTTCCGGGGCATCCCCAAGCTTAGTTGCTTGGGTATTACTTGAATATTACCTTGGGGGTGCCTTGGGCATCCCCAATCTTAGGGTCTTGCCACTCCTTATTCTCCTCATATCGATATCTCACCCAAAACTTGAAAACTTCAATCACACAAAACTTAATGGAACTTCGTGAGATGGGTTAGTATGATAAAGAGCAAACCATTCATTTTTGGTACTATCAAAGACAAGATTAATAATTGTTCTCACAAAATGCCTACTGTACCATATCATTTCCACAATTTATATTGAGCAATATAAGCCATAGAAACTAGAAAACAAGCAAACTATGCATCGAAAATAGAATTTGTCAAAAACAGAACAGTCTGTAATGATCTGGATAGCTACCATACTTCTGCTACTCCAAAAATTCTGAAAATTAGGAAAATGTGGGAAATTATATAGCAATCTTCCATAATAATTTTCAGTAGCATCATGAATGAATTCGACAATATAGCTATCGCATAAAGCATTCTTTTCATGATCGACAAGCATAGAAATTTTATTACTCTCCACATAAGAAAATTTATTCTCATCATTATTGGTGGGATAAATTTCAACAAAATAACTATCATGAGATGCCTCATTCAAATAATCAAATGGAGCATTAAAATCATGATGACAATTTTCATGGATATCATTGTTCGCTATAACATAAATGTCATTACCATAGTCATCATAGATAGCAACTTTATTGTCATAATCAATTGAAACCTCTTCCAAGGTAGTGGAATCATCATTAAATAAAGTCATGCAATCATTATAACAAATTTGCACATCAAATCTCGGGGGACTAAAAATATCATCTTCATCAAACATAGCATCCCTAAGCTTATGGCTTTGCATCTCATTAGCATCATGGATATTCAAAGAATTCATACTAACAACATTGCAATCATGCTCACCATTCAAAGATATTTTGTCAAACATTTTATAGAATTCTTCTTCTATCAATCGTGCACAATTTTTCTTTCTATCATTCTCACAAAAGGCATTATAAAGATGAATAATATGATGCAACCTCAATTCCATTTTTTGACTTTTCTTTCATAAAACCAAACTAGTGATAAAACAAGAAACTAAAAGATTCAATTGCAAATCTAAAGATATACCTTCAAGCACTCACCTCACTGGAAACGGCGCCAAAAAAGCACTTGATGTCTACTACATAACTTTATTCTTGTAAACTTGTGTTAGGCCTCCAAGCGTAGAGTTTTGTAGGACAGTAGCAATTTTCCTTCAAGTGGATGACCTAAGGTTTATCAATCCGTGGGAGGCATAGGATGAAGTTGGTCTCTCTCAAACAACCCTGCAACCAAATAATAAAAAGTCTCTTGTGTCCCCAACACACCAAATACAGTGGTAAATTCTATAGGTGCACTAGTTCGACGAAGAGATGGTCATACAACTGCAATATGGATAGTAGATATTAATTTTTTTGTAATAGTAACAATAAAAAACAGCAAGGTAGAAAGTAACAAAAGTGAGCACAAACGGTATTGCAATGCTTGAAAACAAGGCCTAGGGTCCGTACTTTCATCTCATAACAATGCTAATATAATTGGATCATATAATCACCCCTCAATGTGCAATGAAGAATCACTCCAAAGTTCCTATCTAGCGGAGAACATACGAAGAAATTGTTTGTAGGGTAGGAAACCACCTCAAAGCTATTCTTTCTGATCAATCTATCCTAGAGTTTGTACTAAAATAACACCAAGTTACCCTTTCCGATTGATCTATACAAGAGTTTGTACTAAAATAACACCATATGATACACATCAACCAACTCTAATGTCACCTACATACTCCAATGTCACCACGAGTATCCGTGAGTTGATTATACGATATTTATCAAACAATTTCAGATTCATAATATTCAATCCAACACAAAGAACCACAAGGAGTGCCCCAAGATTTCTACCGGAGAAACAAGAATGAAAACATGCATCAACCCCTATGCATAGATTACCCCAGTGTCAACTCAGGAATCCGTGAGTTGAGTGCCAAAACATATATCAAGTGAATCAATATGATACCCCATTGTCACCACGGGTATTTATAGCATACATCAAGTGCTCTCAGATCCATAAAAGTATACAATCCGATAACAACGAAACCTCAAAGGGAAAACTCAATTCATCACAATAAGATAGAGACGGGGAAACACCATATGATCAAACTATATTAACAAAGCTCGCGATACATCAAGATCATGCCAAATCAATAACACGAGAGAGAGAGAGAGATTGAACACATAGCTACTGGTACAAACCCTCAGCCCTGAGGGTGGACTACTCCGTCCTCATCATGGTGGCCGCTGGGATGATGAAGATGGCCACCGGTGATGATTTCCCCCTCTAGCAGGGTGCCAAAATAGGGTCTAGATTGGTTTTTTGTGGCCACAGGGACTTGCAGCGGCGGAACCTCTGATCTAGGGTTATTTCTAGAGGTTTCTGTATATATAGGATGTTTCAGCGCTAGAATCATGCAAAGATGGGCAACAAGGGGCCCACAAGACACTAGGGCGTGCCTGAGGGGGCTGGCGCGCCCTGGTGCGTTGTGTCCACCTCATGGCTCTTCTGGCCATTGCACAAAGCTTCTAGTGCCTCTTTTGTTCCAAAAAATTCGTCAAAAAGTTTCGTTGCATTTGGAGAACTTTTGTTTCTGCACAAAAGACACACCACGGTAGTTCTGCTGAAAACGACGCCAGTCTAGGTTAGTTCCATCCAAATCATACCAAAACCATATAAAATTGTTGTAAACATGACATGAATACTTCATAAATTATAGATACGTTGGAGATGTATCACTCGCTTCTGCAACGGCAGCGCTGCTGTGACGGCGACGATGTTGGACAACCATGTTGCTTGGGGAAGATGGTTCCGGCTGTGGTTGCCATGACAACGATGCTTTTGCAATGGCAGTGCTACTGCGATGATGATGAGTCAATGACGCCAATTTTTTATAAGCCAGTGGGATGGTTGGGTGCGCGTGTGGTCGATGGAGCAGTGCCTGAAAGTTAGGCAATCGAAAAGTTCCATCCAACGGTGCAGCGCGGGCTAATCGGGCGGCTAGCGAGGCGGCTGATCCCACGCGGGGATTAGGCGGATTATGCCTAGCACTGGCCATATGTTTTATATCATTGTGAAAATAGAAAGCACTCTTGGTTTGGTTGGTTAGCTCTGTTGTCCTGTAGGTGTGTGGTCTCATGTTTGAATCCCACCTTGCGCAAACTTTTTTGTTCGCGTTTCTCTTTGATGATCTGCTGACATGCCGGACCCAAACATGCATAGTATGCTGATGTGGCATAGTCAGGATTGTATTGAAGCGTATTCTCGTATTTGAAGACCGTAGTGAAGCACTCCGTAAGTTCAAGGACCATGGTGTTACACGTCCAAGAGTACAAGTACTGTAGGTGTAATTATCTCATCGTACTACCATGTGAGCCCCCACAATGGCTAATGATGTGCCCTCACTATGGTTCTTGCTGGCGCTGCATCGCAACATTCTTCACCGCTGGCGCTAGACCACAACATCTGTCGTGGCCGCCGGGGCTGCATCGCAACACCCCCCGCGCTGCGTAGCAGCTTCCGCCGTTGTCGCCATGCGGTTGGGGACGTCAGTGGTTTCTTCTGCCGCCATGACGACGGTGGTGGATGGCGATGTTGCTTGGTTAGGACAGTTGTGGCTGCTGCCATGACGATGTCTCTTCTGCAACATCAACGCTATTGCCATGATGGCGGCGACGAACATCGATGCTGCTTGGAGACGGTAGCTGCTGTTGTTGCCATGATGATGTTGCTTCTGCAATGGCAGCGTTGTTGCCACGAAGACATCGGTGGATGGTGATGCTGCTTGGGGACGGGGGCTGTTACTGCTGCTGCCATGACAACGACGCTTCTGCAACGGGCTGCTGCGACGATGATGGCAGCGGACGACAATGTTGCTTGGAGACGGTAGCTATTGCTGCCATTAGGACGTTACTTCTACAATGGCAGTGCTGCTGCGACAACGATGGCTTTGGACGGCCATGTTGCCTTGGGCAAGACGGCTCCTGCTGCGGTTGCCATGACGATGATGATTTTGCAACGACAACGCTGCTGCGATAACGATGAGCCGATGACATCTATTTTTTCTGAGCCAGTGGGATGGTTGGGTGCGCGTGGGAACAATGGAGCAGTGCGTTAAAGTTAGGCAACCCAAAATTTCCAGCCAACGGTGTAGCGCGGGCTAATCGGGCGGCTAGCGAGGTGGCTGATCCCACGCAGGGATCAACCAGCTTATGCCTAGCACTGGCCATATGTTTTAGATCATTGTAAAAATAGAAAACACTCTCGGTTTTCTTGGTTAGCTTTCTTGTCCTGTAAGTGTTGGTCTTATGTTCGAATCCCGCCTTGCACAAACTTTTTTTTCTACATTTCTCTTTGATGATGTGCTGACATGCCGAACCCACACATGCATAGTATGCTGATGTGGCATAGTCAGGACTGTATTGAAGCGTATTCTCGTATTTGAAGACTGTCGGTGTCAAAACCGGCGGATCTCGGGTAGGGGGTCCCGAACTGTGCGTCTAGGCAGATGGTAACAGGAGACAAGGGACACGATGTTTTTACCCAGGTTCAGGCCCTCTTGATGGAGGTAAAACCCTACTCCTGCTTGATTAATATTGATGATATGGGTAGTACAAGAGTAGATCTACCACAAGATCAAGGAGGCTAAACCCTAGAAGCTAGCCTATGGTATGATTGTTGTTCATCCTACGGACTAAAACCCTCCGATTTATATAGACACCGGAGAGGGGTAGGGTTACACAGAGTCGGTTACAATGGTAGGAGATCTACATATCAGTATCGCCAAGCTTGCCTTCCACACCAAGGAAAGACCCTTCCGGACACGGGACGGAGTATTCAATCTTGTATCTTCATAGTCCAGGAGTCCGACCGAAGGTATAGTCCGGCTATCCGGACACCCCCTAATCCAAGACTCCCTCAGTAGCCCCTGAACCAGGCTTCAATGACGACGAGTCCGGCGCGTAGATTGTCTTCGGCATTGCAAGGCGGGTTCCTCCTCCAAGTACTTCATAGAAGATTTTGAACACAAAGGTAGTGTCCGGCTCTGCAAAATAAGTTTCCACATATTGCCATAGAGAGAATAATATTTACACAAATCTAATCTGGTGACGTATTCCGTAGCGTGACATCACACCATGGCCAAGTCTTTATTCGAATCGTTTTACTGTCCCACCTCAGCGCGTTTAGCGAGGCGGTTTCCTTGGCACGTCTTGTCAAAGCAGAGATCATGTCCCCTTATTCCGGGATTCTCATCAATACGGGCGTGGGTAACCCAACCGCGCCATTGATTACGGCGCTTGGGAGATAAGTGAGTTTTACCAGGCTGGTGGGGACGCATAGTCGCATCTTCCCATATAAGGGGATAACGATCCACCTTTTCATCCACACCTTCTTCCTCCTTTGCCTATCCATTTCCACGCACTCGAGCTCCAGCGCCCAAGTCCGTACACCCCACCTCAACCTTCTCCAGCCATGTCCGGAGCGGGAGGTAAGTGGATGGTCTCCTCCGTCACGGAGGGACACATCAAAAAACTGAGGAAGGTCGGATACTTGTCTAACAACATTGTGCACCGTCTTCCCGAAGAGGGGCAGCTCATCCCCACCCCTAGGCCCCATGAGAGGGTGGTGTTCCTCCCCCATTTCCTCCGCGGACTGGGCTTCCCTCTCCACCCATTTGTCCGGGGGCTCATGTTCTACTATGGCCTGGATTTCCACGATCTGGACCCGAACTTTGTCCTCAACATCTCGGCGTTTATCATCGTGTGCGAGGCTTTCCTCTGCATCCGCCCCCATTTCGGCCAATGGCTCAAGACTTTCAATGTCAAGTCGAAGGTGGTGCACGACACCCAGGCGGAGTGCGGAGGCGCCATGGTGGGAAAGATGCCCAACGTCCTATGGCTCGAGGGCTCCTTCGTGGAGACCATAAAGGAGTGGCAATCGGGGTGGTTTTACATCACCGAGCCGCGCGGCCCTGAATGGGTCGCAGCCCCCGAGTTCCGATCCGGACCCCCTACACGGCTCACCTCCTGGAAAGAGACGGGCCTGTCGTGGGGTAAAAAAGGAGAGCTGACCGGACTCCAAACATGCGTCCAAACCCTGGTGGACAAGAAGCTCAAACTTGTCAACGTAGTCCAGGTTATGCTCATCCGCCGGATCCTCCCGTGTCAACAACGGGCTTTTCAACCTGTGGGAGTTCGACCCGGCGCAGCACCGGACTCTAAGTAGGCTCTTCGACACGATGTACGAAGATGCCTGGAAGGTGCTTTTCAAGGGCGCCGAGGCCCCCGCATCCGCTACCGAGGATCGCGGATTCAGCACGTAGCGTCACACTAATGCGGTAAGCTGTTTTTACCTTTTACAGGGTATTAGTTTTTCATAGTTTGACTCCATGCGGGATCTAAGCTCCCTTACCTTTGACAGGATTGGCAGGAGACGTCCGGACAGATCAACTGTCCGGCTCCTTTGCCCGAAGGCCCAGCGGACGCTCGCTTGGCAAAGCTGCTGGTTCCGGCACCCTATGTGGTGCCGGAGAAGAAGGCCAAGAAGACGGCCGCGGGGACTCGAAAGAGTGCCCGGCGCCTGGAGGTGTCGGATTTATCATCCGATGACTCCAAGCCGCACTCCTCCCGTGAAGACGAGGAGGAGGAAGAAGAGACCTCTCCCCCTCCAGCGGGGGCAGGGAAGAAAAGGAAGGCCTCCCCAACTGGGGAGGCCGAAGGGTACAAGAAGGGGAAGACCCTTCCTCCGGACTGCTCCACCAACGCCGACGACGGCGAAGAGGAGTGGCCGCTCAGGGCCAAGCCCCTGGCGAAATCGTAAGTATCCGGATACCAGAGTGATTCATAGTATTCCTCCATTGCATAGCTTTTCCTTACGTCGAACATGTTTATGCAGTCTACCCCAAGACCAGCTCGACGTGTCGTCGAGCGGTTCCCTGGATTCGTCGGATGTGAATTCGCTTCCGATGGCTACCTCCCCCCACCCTACGGACGACGCCGAGGTGGCATCCCAACAGGTACCAAGCCAGGAGGAGGTGGTCCCGGAGGCGCCGCAAGGCGACCTCCCAGACTCCAGGCGCAAAGGGGATAGAACCCCCAAGGGCTCCGAGTCCGGCCTTGAGCCGGACACCGCGCTGGAACCTTCAACGATTCCAGACTCTAGTAGGCAGCCTCCTTCCAAGAGGAGCAAGCCTACCGAGCCGGTGACCTCCGTCCAACCGGAGGCACCGGACAATTTGCTGGAGGTGCTTAATGGTGCCTCCATCGACGAGGAGCACCACACTAGTATGAGTGCGGTGATCCAGAAGGTTCAGTCCACCAAGAGCGGACTGACTGAAGCCTATGCCAGCCTTCTAACAGGCTTTGAGGTAGGTAAAGAATATGTAAAAATATTACCGCATAGACAGTAGCCCCTGATGCTCTGTTCGGCGTTCGGAAAGAAAAGCCGAATAGAGTATCTAATAACATTCGCAAGAGTCTAACATAATCAAGTCAATATGCGTATGCAGCCTTCGCTGCTGGCCTCCGCCGCACTGACTGCGGAGGTGGATACGCTGAAGCAAAACCTCGCGTGGTCCGAGAACGAGCTCGGCCATGCCAAGAGGCAACTCGAGGAGAAGGAAGGTAAGTAATACCTTGCGCAAGTATATAGAGAAGATGTGGTTGCAAAAAATGACAGGATCAACGTGCTATTATAGGGGCCACGACCGAGGTGGCAACCCTTAAGAAAGCGCTGTCCGAGGCCAAAAACAGAGCGGCCGCAGAGCGCACAGAGAGAGGGAAGCAGGAGGCGCGGGTGGAGGAGGTGCAGAAAGAGCTCCAGGCTCTCGTGAAAAAACACTAGAGTTTGGAGCTTGACTCAAAGATGCAAGCGTCCGAGCTTGCGGCAGCCCTCGAAAGCGCGAAGTCTGCCAAGGCCGAAGCCCAGAAAGCCCTCCAAGAAATTGAAGCGATGAAGAAGATAGCGGCGGGTAAGGCATTCATTATGCAAAGCAAGCACGTGAAAGTGAATTACTTGTTACTTACCCGAGTCCGGAGCTCTCCAGGAGCATTCGCAGATTTGCCCCGCAGTGCGTCTGATGCCGCCGCCTACTACCGATCCGAGGAGGGGAGCTCGACGGAGAAGGTGTTCTGGTCTCAGTATGCTGAGGCCGGACACCTGGTGCCTTTGAGCGACCAGCTGAAGCAAATGGTCGAGCTCCACAAGGTGGCCGAACAGGCCATAAAGGGCCTCATAGTTCGGCTTTGGCCTGGAGAGGCTCTGCCTGGGAGCTACTTCGGGCTGGTGAGGCGGCTGGTGGATGCCTGTCCACGGCTTGAAGTAATCAAGCGCTCCGTCTGCATCAAAGGTGCCCGTAGGGCGCTTGTCCGTGCTAAAGTGCACTGGGGCAAGATGGATGCGGAGAAGCTGGTGAAGGACGGGCCGCCGCCGGGCAAGGAGCATCGCGTCCCGGAAGCGTATTATGAGGGCGTCCTGAAGGGTGCCCGCCTTATAGCGGATGAATGCTCCAAAGATGTAATTTTTGAGTAAACTCGCATTTGTGATCCTGTACGCTGAAAACTTGTTCATATGCGCTAAGCAACGCTTTTGAATTTAAAATATTACCTTCTGTGCGGCTGTTTATCAAATTTGAGAGATGGCGAGTCGTCGGCTTCTGCCCCCATGCCATGAGTGCTGGGGTGTTCAGGATAAACATGAGCGCTCCTTTTCCCATTCTTGGGTCCTTCGAGGGAGGCGCTCAACACAACGAACAAGGCAATCGGACTATAATGCTTGAACACTCTCACTTAGCCATAGAATTCTATAATTTTAAATTTCGGCGAAGCCCCTAGTGTTCGGAAGACCGAGTTCGGGGCGCTATCCACGCCTAGGCCGGATAAAGCCGACTCCTCGCTCTAAGCGGCATAAGTCTTTAGGGACTCGAGAACCTCTCGAACAGCAACCAGCTCTCGCCTCATCATGACGGTCAGTTTTAGCTTTCTCTACTGAGGTGCTTAGCCCAGCTCAACTGGGGCACAATCGCAGTAGTTCTCCTAGTGCTACCTTAGCCGATATAACGGAACGTAAGGTACCAAAACATAGGAGCCGGGCAAACCCAACTATTGACCCAAGACATGATTCGGAGCCGATGCATATAATGCTATAAGTTCGGGGTGCCGCACTTGTGAAAGTGTTCGGACTTCTCACACCGTATTGTGGGGTACTTAAGCCCCTGGCGTATTGGCCGTACCAAAGTGTACGTGTGCAACATGTCATTAATGAACATATATTCGTAAAAAAGAGTAATGCAATAATAGATGGAAGCTATGCATTGTTTATTTAAAAAAGATGCGATCAAAGCAGAACGATACAAATAGTGCAAAAGATGGGACTATTTAACATGTCCTTTCCAGGGGCGAGCTGCGGAATGTTATGTGAAACAGGTATACTGCTCGTTATAGAGACCACCTTAGAGTTCCATAGTGCGGCGTAGCTTTCTGCTTCCTTGGTTGTATCGTTTGTGCGGCAATTGTACTGCCGGACAAGCCTTCCGAAGAATGGAGTCCTGAAAATAAGAGAAAATTAAGAAGTCGGCAGCCCCTAGTGCGGTTTAAGCCGTGTTTCGAGCGTGCCGTGACGGTGCCCCTCCCCCTTTGCCCATGGTATTTCCAGAGCGTAGTTATGTACGTGCAACACTGGTTTCGCAAGTTTGCGAGGGCTGGGGTTGGGGCCGCATTGCTACGCTTGCTCGGAACGTGCCAGGCGGTCTTGTTGTAGGTTACTCCAGGCGCGCTTGACGGTGTTCAGACGTTTAATGGCCGGACTGGAGAATTGCCTTGAGAGGCTGTTTTGTACTTCCGCTGCGATAGCCGCCGTATGCTCCTCCGTTCGGAGAGAGCGTTCGGTGTTTCCATTGACCGTGATGACTCCTCGAGGGCCTGGCATCTTGAGCTTGAGGTATGCGTAGTGCGGTACCGCATTGAACTTGGCAAATGCGGTTTGCCCGAGCAGTGCGTAATAGCCACTGCGGAATGGGACTATGTCGAAGATTAACTCCTCGCTTCGGAAATTATCCCGAGATCCGAAGACCACTTTAAGTGTAACTGAGCCTGTGCAGTTGGCCTCTACACCTGGTATGACACCTTTAAAGGTCGTTTTAGTGGGTTTAATCCTCGAGGGATCGATGCCCATTTTCCGCACTATATCCTGGTAAAGTAGGTTCAGGCTGCTGCCGCCGTCCATAAGGACTCTAGTGAGGTGAAATCCGTCAATAATTGGGTCTAGAACCAATTCGGCGAATCTGCCATGATGGATGCTAGTGGGGTGGTCCCTTCGATCAAAAGTGATCGGGCAGGAAGACCATGGGTTGAACTTTGGGGCGACTGGCTCCATCGCATATACGTCCCTTAGCGCATGCTTCCGCTCCCTCTTGGGGACGTGGGTTGCGTATATCATGTTCACCGTCCGCACTTGTGGGGGAAAACCTTTCTGTCCACTGTTGTTCGGCGGCCGGGGCTCCTCCTCGTCATCGCTATGCAGCCCCTTGTCTTTGCTTTCGGCATTTAACTTGCCTGCCTGCTTGAACACCCAACAAACCCTGTTGGTGTGATTGGCTGGTTTTTCTGGGGTTCCATGTATCTGGCATGAGCGGTCGAGTATTCGGTCCAAACTGGACGGGCCCGGAGTATTTCTTTTGAATGGCTTTTTGCGCTGACCGGGTTTAGAGCCTCTGAATCCGGCATTAACTGTCGTATCCTCACTATTGTCGCCATTAATGCGGCGCTTTTGCTTGTTGCGATGCGACCTGCCACTGCTGTCCTTGGTATCCGAATTACCAGGGCTCTTGGTCATGTTATTGCTGCAAGCTAGCCAGCTGTCTTCTCCCGCGCAAAAGTGGGTCATAAGTGTCGTGAGGGCTGCCATAGATTTTGGCTTTTCCTGTCCTAGGTGCCATGCAAGCCACTCGTCGCGGATGTTATGCTTGAAGGCTGCTAGGGCCTCTGCGTCCGGACAATCGGCGATTTGATTTTTCTTAGTTAGGAACCGTGTCCAGAATAGTCTGGACGATTCCTCTGGCTGATGAATTATGTGGCTTAGGTCATCGGCGTTTGGTGGTCGCACATAAGTGCCCTGGAAATTGTCGAGGAATGCGGCCTCCAGGTCCTCCCAACAACCAATTGATTCTGCTGGCAAGCTGTTAAGCCAATGCCGAGTTGGTCCTTTAAGCTTGAGTGGGAGGTATTTGATGGCGTGTAGGTCATCACCGCGGGCCATGTGGATATGAAGGAGATAGTCCTCGATCCATACCGCAGGACCTATTGTGCCATCGTATGATTCGATGTTCATGGGTTTGAAACCCTCGGGGATTTGATAATCCATTACTTCATCTATGAAGCATAGTGGGTGTACGGCGCCTCTGTATTGGGCTATATCACGACGCAGCTCAAACGAGCTTTGTCTACTGTGTTCGGCCCGGCCGGATTTACTGTATCCGGAGTGATGATTACCGTCTCGTGCCGTGGGGCGCTCACGCGATCCGTAGATCGATCTTGTTTGCCTTGCCTTGTCCTCCAATATATCTCGCAGGTCTGGCGCATTTTCCCGTGCCTTGGTATTTTTTGAGCGGCGTCGGGGTGCGGCTTGAGTGGAGGGCCAAGAGGCCTCTTTGTCGCAGCCACGGGGTGGCCGGTCGGCCGCATCATGCGCTGGTGATGTAGGTTTAGGTGCTTCCTCCTCTAATTGGGGTAGCAACCTGCGCTTTGGGTAGCTCTTGGAGGGGCGTTCGAGTTCATACTCTTCGGTCGCAAGGACTTCAGTCCATCTGTCGGCTAGCAAATCTTGATCAGCTCTAAGTTGTTGCTGTTTTCTCTTGAGGCTGCTCGCCGTGGCCATAAGCCTGCATTTGAAACGCTCTTGTTCGACGGGATCCTCCAGCACGACAAATTCGTCGTCGTCGAGGCTTGCCTCATCTTTGGAGGGAGGCATATAATTATCGTCCTCGACCTCTCTGTCTGCCGCTCTCTCATGAGGGCTGGCTTCTCGATCCTCCTGTGCTGAATCTTGCTGGAGGTGGTTGTCTTCGGCACTGTCCGGGGTGTTATTATCTCCCGTGCCGGAATAACCGTTTTTTCTTTGGCGGGATTTAGAGCGGCGCCGCTGACGCCGGCGCTTAGGCTTCTTCTTGGAGGGGTCATCCTCCGCTGTTCCATCGCCATTGCCTTCTTTTGGGGTGTCCACCATGTATATATCATACGACGAGGTGGCTTTCCAGTGCCCTATAGGCGTTGGTTCTTGATCATCTCCTGCATCGGCGTCCATACCGTCGATGTCTTCGGAGTCGAAGTCGAGCACTCGGTTAAATCATCGACAGTGGCTACGAAGTGGGTGGTGGGTGGGCTTTGAATTTCTTCATCATCCGCATCCCAACCTTGCTGACCATAGTCCGGCCAGGGCTCTCCTGATAAAGAGAGAGACTTTAGTGAATTCAGAATATCGCCGAAGGGCGAGTGCTGAAAGATGTCCGCGGCGGTGAACTCCATGATCGGCGCCCAATCGGGTTCGATCGGTAGTGGCGCAGAGGGTTCGGAGTCTGGAGAGGAGTCCGGCTCCTTGGAGTCACGGGCTTCGTAGAGAATAGGGCTGGTGTTTGGCTCGATCGCCGTAGAGATTGCAGCCCCCGAGGCGGTGTCCAACCACCCATCCTCGATTGGCGCAGTTGGCTCCGAATTAAGGGTCGGAGCTGATGCAGGTGCGGCCTTCAAGGCACTGTTCGGCGGTAGAGCTAGATCATGCCCATCGTGACAGTGCGGCGCGCTCGGCTGCGGCTCGAATCCGTCGAAGGTCAAGTCTCAGCGGAGGTCGGTCGTGTAGCTCAAACTTCCAAATCTGACCCGATGGCCAGGGGCGTAGCTTTCGATCTGCTCCAGATGACCAAGCGAATTGGCCCGCAGTGCAAAGCCGCTGAATACGAAGATTTGTCCAGGGAGAAAGGTCTCACCCTGGATCGCATCACTGTTGATGATCGGAGAAGCCATCGGGCCTAAAAGTGACGACACAGAGGAACTCTCAATGAAAGCACCAATGTCGGTGTCAAAACCGGCGGATCTCGGGTAGGGGGTCCCGAACTATGCGTCTAGGCGGATGGTAACAGGAGACAAGGGACACGATGTTTTTACCCAGGTTCGGGCCCTCTCGATCGAGGTAAAACCCTACTCCTGCTTGATTAATATTGATGATATGGGTAGTACAAGAGTAGATCTACCACGAGATCAAGGAGGCTAAACCCTAGAAGCTAGCCTATGGTATGATTGTTGTTCGTCCTACGGACTAAAACCCTCCGGTTTATATAGACACCGGAGAGGGCTAGGGTTACACAGAGTCGGTTACAATGGTAGGAGATCTACATACCCGTATCGCCAAGCTTGCCTTCCACGCCAAGGAAAGTCCCTTCCGGACACGGGACGAAGTCTTCAATCTTGTATCTTCATAGTCCAGGAGTCCGGCCGAAGGTATAGTCCGGCTATCCGGACACCCTCTAATCCAGGACTCCCTCAAAGACCATAGTGAAGAACTTCATAAGTTCGAGGACCATGGTGTTACACGTCCAAGAGTACAAAGACTGTAGGTGTAATTATCTCATCATAATACCATGTGAGCCCCCACAAAGGCTAATGAGGTGCCCTCACTAAGCCTAAATCGTATAAAGTAAGCCTAGTAAAAGCGGTAATTGCCTTTGGCTCCTAGGTGCATATGCATCCATTGTCGAAATCCAAATTCTGAGAAGTTAAAAAATTCGAAACAAAAATCCCGCGTGTATATCCGGATATTTTATGTGCGTTCACAAGGTTTCAGTGAAAAACGACGTTTTTTGTGGCTTGTGTAAAAAAGATAAAGAAATGCCTCGTGAATAGTTAGAATGAAGCATCAGAAATTGTCTTTTTTACACAAGCCACAAAAAACGTCGTTTTTCACCGAAACCTTGTGAACGCACATAAAATGTCCGGATATACACGCAGGATTTTTGTTTCGAATTTTTCAACTTCTAGGAATTTAGATTTCGACAATGGGTGCATATGCACCTAGGAGCCAAAACGCCACTCTCTAGTAAAAGGCATTGCCACAGCCCGTAGCGTAACTCTCACCCCTGCCTACCCGCTATAAGTTTAACACTAAAGGGCGCACACCCCCCGCTCCACGATGGGCCAGCCAATTTTTTATTCTTTTTTTCTTTTATAAAAGTCTGGAAAAAGGGTGCTGTGTGGGATTTGAATCCGTGCCTTCGGGGGTTCAGTGCAAAACAGGCTAACCACCCCAGACACTACACCTGCTGTGATAACACACAGCTTCTTCCCTCTGTTATTCTTTCCTTTTCCCTTTCATTTTATTTTTTATTTTCTTATTTTCTTTTTTTGTTTTCTTTCTTATATTTATTTTTATTGTTTTTACTTTTTCTAATTTGATGCAAAAAGTTCATCGAATATTATGATTTTTTTCAGTTTCTATGAACTTTTTTCTAATTGGATGAACACTTTCCAAAATTAGTGAACTTTTTCTCAAAATTGATGAACTTTTTCCAAATTTGATGAACTTTTTTGTAATTGTATGAACATTTACTTAAATCAAAGAACTTTTTTTCCAATGCAATGAACTTTTTTCAAAATTGATAAACTTTTTTGGAAGTCGGTGAACTTTTTTTTCAAATTCAATTAACTTTTTTTAAGTTTGTGAACTTTTTTTTCAAAATCGGTGAACACTTTTTAATTTCACTAAACTTGTTTTGAATCCATGAATTTTTTAATTCATGGTTCTTTCTAAAATCCGTGAACTTTCAAAAACTTTTCACATTGTTTTTAAAAGAAATCACGTTTTTTCAAATAATTCAAAAATCTACGCGGCTATAGTGTTTTGTTCTTATGCTTTGTCGCGCTGCAATGTTTCACCGGTGCATTGTAGCCTGAGTGTTTATCCAACCACTTATTGGAGGTAAGGGATGCGTGTTTGATTCCACAACAACACCATATATTTTTCGCACTATTACATTGCACTTCTGCGTGTTCATGAGCCGGGTCCATAACAGGAGTCGCGTGGGTCCCAGAAAGTCCAACCGGCGCCTTCAGCGCCGGTTAGGAGCTCCCGCCTACAACGCCTCTAGTTAAGAAACATACGGACTGGGATTCCTAAAAAGAACATGGACGCATCAGCCAAGCATGGGATGAAAGAAAGCCATGGCGCACATATGGGCCACTTGTCCTCATCCTTCTGGCTAAACAGGGCTTCAAATTTTGTCCATGCTTTACGAGAGAAACTAGTTGGCGAGCGCTTCTTTGGGAGCCTCCCAACAATCAGTTGAGGTGGGCTGTGGGTGCTCCCTCCAGATTTTATTTTTATTTTTATTTTTCACACGTGTTTTTGGCTTTTTAAATGGTTGTTTTCCCGAGTTTTTTCAATCCTTTGGTTTTTCACCGGTTATCCTTAGCTTTTGGACAAAAAAAAATCTTTTTTTCGCGAAAACACATTTTTTTTCCGCGAGAGGCGCGGCTTTGCTTTCGCTAGAGGCATGGTCATGCCCCTCAAAAATGAAAAAATACACATTTTTTGCTTTTTCCCTTCCGCTAGAGGTACGGTTTTGCTTTCGCGAGAGGCAGAGCTGTGCCTCTCGTAAACGAAAAAAACATGTTTTCTATTTTTTTCCTTCTGTGAGAGGCACGGTTGTGCTTTCATAAGAGGCATGGCCATGCCTATCAAAAATGAAAAAAAACATGTTTTCCCCTTTCGTCAGAGGCATGTTTTTTGCTTCCGCGAGAACCACGGTTGTGCTTTCGCGCCGTGCCTCTCGAAAACAAAAAACACGTTTTCTGTTGTTTTTTCCTCCCTCGAGAGGCATGTTTTCCTTCCATGAGAGGCACTGTTGTGCTTTTGTGAGAAGCATGACCATGCCTCTTCAGAAAGGGAAAAACATGCTCCTGGTTATGTTTTTTCATTAGGTTTTCTGACCCTTTTTTATGAAAAAAAGTTCATCAAAACCTATCAACATGGGATGTAGTTTTGAAGATAGTGAAAACAGTTCGAGATTTGGATGCACAGTTTAAGAGATAAAAGTTTTTGAATAAATGGATGTACGAAAAAAGGGAAAACTCCTAGAGTACTCCTTAATTAGTGATTTCGATGCTTTGCTTGGGGCAAGTTATGCGTGGGTGGGATTCGAACCCTCGACCTCTTCATTATTCATATAAAACCAACCGGCCAATCACATCAAATATGTTTATTTGTATCTTCTTCACGGGAGGGGAGTTTTGGCTCTCGGGTCCAGATGAACCTGATATCTGTGCCGCCCATTGATGCTTTGGGATACGTGCCACTGGTCACTATCGCAGGTGATACGTCTATTTTGCATCATGTTTTCCTACTGTTATTTATTATATTTTTATTCATAATCATGCTTTTTGGAGTAATGTAATGCCTTTTCTCTCATAATTTGCAAGGTACACACAAAGAGGGAGAATTCCGGCAGTTGGGAATCTGGACCTGAAAAAGCTACGCTAGGCTACCTATTCTACACAAGGCTGAAACTTCACAGAGAATTTCTATGGAATATATGATGAATATTGGAGAAAATAAGTACCAGAGGAGGCCCACCAGGTGGGCACAACCCACCTGGGCGCGCCCTGGTGGGTTGTGCTCACCCAGGCCCACCTCCGGTGCCCATGTTCTGGTATATAAGTCATTTTGACCTAGGAAAAAATAGGGAGAGGACTTTCGGGACGGAGCACCGCCGTCTCGAGGCGGAACTTGGGCAGGATCACTTTTGCCCTCCGACGAAGCGATTCTGCTGGGGGAACATCCCTCTTGGAGGGGGAAATCATCGTCCTCATCATCACCAACAAGTCTCCCATCTTGGGGAGGGCAATGTCCATCAAGATCTTCAACAGCACCATCTCATCTCAAACCTTTATTCATCTCTTGTGTTCAATCTTGTTACCGAAACTATAGATTGGTGCTTGTGGGTGACTAGTAGTGTTGATTACATCTTGTAGTTGATTACTATATGGTTTATTTGGTGGAAAATTATATGTTCAGATCCAATATGCTATTTAATATCCCTCTTATCTTGAGCATGATAATCATTTGTGAGTAGTTACTTTTGTTCTTGAGGTCACGGGAGAAATCATGTTGCAAGTAATCATGTGAATTTGATATGTATTCGATATTTTGATAGTATGTATGTTGTGATTCCCTTAGTGGTGTCATGTGAATGTCGACTCCATGACACTTCACCATATTTGGGCCTAAGGGAATGCATTGTGGATTAGCAATTAGACGATGGGTTGCGAGAGTGACAGAAGCTTAAACCCCAGTTTATGCGCTATTTTGTAAGGGACCGATTGGATCCAAAAGTTTAATACTATGGTTAAAATTTATTCTTAATACTTATCTCATAGTTGCGGATGCTTGTGGGAGGGTTAATCATAAGTAGGAGGTTTGTTCAAGTGAGAGCAACACCTAAGCATCGGTCCACCCACATATCAAATCATCAAAGTACCAAACACGAATCAAACCAATATGGTGAAAGTGACTAGATGAAAATCCCGTGTACCCTCAAGAACCTTTTGCTTATCATAAGAGACCGTTTTGGCCCATCCTTTGCCGCAAAAGGATTGGGCTACCTCGCTGCACCTTTGCTACTATTATCATTACTTGCTCGTTACAAATTATCTTGTTATCAAACTACTCTGTTACTTACAATTTCAGCACTTGCAGACATTACTTTGCTGAAAACCACTTGTCATTTCCTTCTGCTCCTCGTTGTGTTCGACACTCTTACTTATTAAAAAGAGCTACAATTGATCCCCTATACTTGTAGGTCATCAGCAGGAACACTAAATTCTGAAAAGAGGTATACACTGAGCTGGCCGTTTGTATGTACAGACGGGAGGCATTACTGGATCAGACAAATATTTGCTGGTTGACGCCCCTGACGAACCTGTATTCTCGACGCGCTTGGTACATGTGTTTGTTATTCACGGCGACTGTCGTCTGGCATGGCCCACCTGTCAGTAGCAATGGTCGATGGGTTTGGAGGGAGCTGATTGGGTGTGGGGGATGGGGGTTCTATTGGGTAGCGATATTCTTCTAAATAAGTCACGATGAGCTCTGTGGCGCCGGCAGGGAGGTTAGCCGTTGAGGCATCACATGGTGTTGTCCCCGCCAGTTGGTAGATCGAAGAAAGGATTCACCAAAGATGGCGACGGACTTCCCCATGACTCCAGTGGACAGGTGAGAAATGTAGGTCTGCCCCTGGGAGAAATGCATAAATGTTCTATTGAGCTTCGGATCTATCGGCTGTACCCTTGATTTCTGGTCAAAATTTCGACGCAGGTTGCCTATTTTTGCTCATGAGGCCTGCGGCGCTGTCATTTTAGTGAAAATGGTACAGGGTGGGGATGGTATGCCCAAAGTTCATTCATTGGGCGGATCCAGATTGGGGGTGGTTGAAGCAGGGGTCAGTGCCGGAGCCGGGTTCAGTGGTACTGGGTACGGCGACCAAATAAGTGTTGATGGTGGAGGTGGGGCAGTGTCGGATTTCAATGAGAGTGAGGGAGATAACGCTGATGCGTTTGAGCAAGGAGGTACACGAGTAGAGTAGCACCACGCCATGGATTCACTGATTGCAGACCAAGCAAAGAGTGTAGGTGCAACTTCAGTTCATTCTACAGGAAAGATGGATCCACAAGCACCCGGTTGGACAAGAAGGTGTGGAGATTTATTTTATGAATCTTGTGCTTTGTTGTAGTATGCATCCTCTAATTATTATATTATTCTTGTGCAAGTTTGCTTACCTGAAAAAATGAGTAGATTAACTGGAAAAATTAGTATCCATCTTGTGATTATTATATTTATGAATCTTGTGCAAGTTACATAGGACAAAGCAAAAAAATTACGAGGCAAGTTCAGTTATGTCAGGGAGCTTTGGTAATGAATGCACAAAGGGAATGATCTATGAAAAAACTGATGTAGTATAGTAGTATGAAATGCAGAACATGATTCATGTAAAATTATTAGTTCGTGACGAGTTAATTTTTTTGTATTTTGAGCAGGGTGTGAGTTGGGAAACGTCCTGAACATCCGGTAGATCAAACTCTGCTCAAAAGTTTTTGTGTTCAGCATGAAACCGAATGCTGCAGAACTAACAAGTCATGCTAATATATCTAATCTGTCTGAATCCTCTTGGACCAAGACGGCCAGCTCCTGGTTTGACTGTAGATCTTGTTCCACGTTGGTGAGGTCACCTTCGAGACCATCTCCAACTTGACCATCCACGAAACCATCCCACTAGCAGCGCGACAGAGCACATGTCAGTAATTTAAGATATGCATAAACCTATAATTTATTAGCATGCGCTGGATGACTGTTGATACACTCTTGTGACTTGCAGACACACCAGCTACATTGCTTGCCCCTGGAATTGAGCATCCCCCACTGAATCCAACTGCATCAAAAATTGTCCGACAACTATTAGAATTACATCTCATGTTTTTAACATTTCTTCTGTACTAATTTGCTACCATTTACATTAATGCATTTGTTACTCACGAAACACTAACCTGCTTCAGCAAACATTTAACGCAAGAAGAAAGCAACACCGTCATCAGTGAGAGACACTTCCCCTTCACTGTCATCATGCGGCATGAGCGCCTTAAATTCCGACCTGGTCACAAGCTACAAACTCCCGCTCCCACGGAAGCTATTTGTTGAGCACCACCTCCATCCATATCTCCTACGGTGAACCGTGGTAGGGAACAATCTTCGGCAACTTTACCAGCATGATCCAGATCCATGTCCATCCCTGACAGACCAAAACAATACAAAGATTGACTTGGCCTATGCATGAGAAGAATATGTGAAATGGATTTTCTTTGATACAGATGGCGAGATTGAATTTACCCTCATTGTCTGCAATAGAATCAGATGAAGTACCAGGTTGTTCTTGAACATAGCCACCCTGTGAGCTGCTCCTGACACAACCTACACTTTATTGTTAGCATTGGATTGATTTAACAAATTAATCATTCCTACAGATATCCTACATTTATCTCTATTTATCTGTTACACAAATCAAGTCGCTAGCCAGACACTTACGTGCTTTTAAGCCCGCACATCTTGCCTCCATCTTCACCGCACTTTAGGTAATCTGCTTAAAAGATGTGAGTTCTTGCCGGAAGGGGTGTTTTGAAGCCCGGGCTCAGCTGCTCCCATAATCTGGCTCGTTTGTTTTGGTCTTGGGATGTGAACAAATCCAGCTGGCTTGTCAGATACGAGCAAGGAGAAACAGAAGAAACCAACAAATACGGTAGGAAACAGTACGCAAGACGGGGACGGCGGGGCGCGGCCTGACGGACGTCGCGGCGGCTGGGTATGGGCCGTGGACCAGGTCGTCGGCTTTCCAACCAGGACGTTTGCTTTTTTATTCTGGGCCAAGGATCAGATAATGGGTCCGTGTGGCCGGTAGCAATTTACGCCGCCTGTCGGTCGTGCGGCATGAAATGAAAAAAAAAAGGTAGATTTGTCCTCCACTATCTCCTGGTTCGTCCTAGAGGGTCCCCTCGCCGCCGCGGTACCCTGGAGCCTGGTCACCGGGAAAAAAGGGAGAGCGTAGCGGGAGGCCGGCCAACCGGGTTGCGGCGGCGACCGTGCTCCGACGACGGACTAACCAGTGATGGAGGGGGAGGGTATGGAGTTTCTAATTGACGCTGTTGACAGGTTGGTTCCCGGCCAGATCTGTGCAAAAATTGCTGTTCTACATAAGCGCCGGCGGCGTGGTTCGATCCTAGATATCTAATCCTTTTGCCGGCGACTCGCCGTTCGTATTGTAGGTTCCCCGTGCGTGAGGAATTTGCGGACAGCCTTACAACCCAGATCCAGTTCCACTACTTTTTCTGCTGGAGAAGGGGAGTGCGACTGAGGATGTGGGTGAGGTCGATGGCGTCACTGAGCTGACTCAAATGGAGGATGTAGGAGCAGCAGCGGCAACGCAACAAGGTGGCCATGCTTTACGAGCTGAATCTCCAACGAGGTCTGCTCAATCAACAGGCAGAGTGAATCCACAAGCCCCCGGTTGGACAAAAAGGTGAAAACTCCTCTCTGCTGTTTGCACCTTGCACTGCAAAATTACTGTTAAATGCGTACCATACATACATGTCTCAATGCAAAAAGTGATTCAGAAGTACGTCTGCTGTCAGGTCGAATGGTTTCTGGGGAAATGAATTAAAAAGTCAGGCCCAATATCGTGGTAGTGCACTTGCCTTCAGATGTAGATTAAAATGACCAAGACTGTTATTCTGTTTCCAAAAATTATTGAACTGAGACAGAAACTAAAAAGAAACATGAAAAATGAATATAGATATTAGCAAGCATCACAGGGGCCATCGTCTCTGGGGTGGGGTTGGGAAAACATCCCCGGTGTCCATTGTTTATTTGTATGCTATAGAACTAAGAACAAAATCCAAATCTAAAAATATGAAAACGAAAAAAGACAGAAAAATCATTTCGCTGGATTCTGAAAAAAAATGCAGAAATTAACTACATTCCCCCGTTTTGCTTCTTAATATGCAGGCTCCGGCTTGGAAGTGCACCACCTGACCGGGTGGCTTGCCCGTCGAGGATGAGCGCACTAGAAATTTCAATCCGCAAGTATGCAGAGCAACCTGATAAGAGCGTCGTTAAACCTGAGCTGGGACTTAGTTTTGATTCGTTGGGCAAGGCATATAGTTTGGCAGCGGGAACAATCTGGGCATCCCCGTTGCCGTGCTGGACTGCAAATCCATGCCCCGCTGGGTGCCATCCCGCTTGATGCTGCGCAGCAAGGATCTGCTCGTGGGTCATCCTCCTGCAGTACGCGCGCTGGAACTCAAAGAAACGTCACTGAAGGGCCTGCCAAAGGAGAAGAGAAAATCTCAATCATTAGCCAGGTACGAGCTGTGCCGAAAACAGATCCAGATTTATAATTTTCATGCTCAATGATTCTACTTACGTCATAGCGAATGCACTTGTAGAAACGATGACCAGCCTGGTTACTAGTCCTCGCGAAGGCGGTCACGACCTCGTCGCTGCAGAGAGGGCATGCCATCAAAGGGAGCAGCCAATCGGCTGGGACAGGAAGGGAAGATGAAGACGATGCGGACATGGCAGCGCGGACGAGATTGAACAATGGCGATGGCCAAGCAGGGGCGAGCTCGGGAGAGTAAATGGAGATGGGTGGTGTGCTGGCTAGAGTGAATGAGCTGGTTGGGCTGGTGAGCATTTATGGAGCTGGCGCTCCGACGCCGTTTGTGCTGTGAATCTTGCGTCATACGGCTCATGCAGGCTCAGATGTGGTGCCGAGCCGTCGCACCTCCAACGGGGCCGCGACGTGCCGTCTCCATAAATGCACCTCTGACACGCGAGCCAGAAAAGAGATATACGGCCTGAAAATACATGAAGACACACAGATCTTGGCGCAGACCATCGGTGTGGATTTCGGGAGCAGCTGAGCCCGAGCTCAGAATCGAATTTTCGGTTCTTGCCTCCATGCGCACCCCCAGCCTTCTCTACTAGTTTTTACATTGCCATTTGCTCACTCTTTGCTGTCATTCGCCAATCTTTCTTCTAGGCCGGGCGATGCCAGTTCTACGACTGGCAGGAGGGATACGAGATGTACCTGCTTCCTGACAAGGATGCAGAGGTCACCGACGAGAGCCATGCCCCCACTACAACAGCTCCACATGCTGCCGCCCCTGCGGAGATCTCTTTAGGAGCTCGAGTTATCCAAGATCTCATCAGGGTCAACATCATGCTCAGCGTTACCAACCTGATGGCTACGTTGCTGCTGCTAGCCATTGGCATGACTTCATTCGCTTGGATGTTCTTCTATTGCTGAATCCACCCATCTCATGTGTACTAGCTAGACTAAGAACAGGAAATTTGCATGTAATCACACTCTAATCTCCTTATAATCCTTAAGCAATGTGTGTTGATGTCAATCCATAATTAATCAAGTGCGGGGCCACTAATTTACCAATTAATGTGCCGCCACATGTAGCTTTATTTTATTCTGGAGCTCTCTTGACTTTTCTGTTTGGTTTTATCCACAACTAGCCCACCCACCACTCGTTCTACCTGTCCCACAATAATCTCGCCAGGACCAGCACAACCAATCCGCAATCCCCCTCTCCCACCCACCTTTTACATCCTCTGCTTCTCGCTACTGGGATCCCCTACCACCGTTGATCTTCTGAATGACGCTGCCGCCGATATGCCCGAAGGCGTGTTGTTGCTACTTGATCTTCAATCTGCTCAGCTATCCATCAGTTAATTAGTTGTGGACTGCACTTCACACACTCCCTCCATGCGTGACGATGTGAGTTCTTGCCTCCATTGTAGAAGAGGACTCCATTGTCACGAAGATGCGAGATGTGCGAGCTCCGAAGCTTGCAGAGGAAGGATATGGCGGGGGATGGGAGGAAACGATAGGTGGTGCGGCGGGGGAGAAATATCTGGAGGAGACGGTTGGCGTTAGAAGCATTGGTCCAGTTCCTTCCATGGGTTGGGACAGATCTATCGCCCCATGTCTCGTTGCCGTAGAGAGTTACAGGGGTGCGAACCCTTGTGTCAGAGGGGAGGGGTAGTTTATATAGAGTACGACAACCCCTCGCAGTCCTCAGTTACGCAAGGGTTCAATGGGAGAATAAAGGTGCGAACATTACTGATAACACTCGTGTTTAATAATCTTTAGGACAATGGAGTGAATGTCCGATGATACGTCTCCGTCATATCTATAATTTTTTAATGTTCCATGCCAATATTATACAACTTTCATATACTTTTGGCAACTTTTTATACTATTTTTTGGGACTAACATATTGATCCAGTGCTCAGTGCCAGTTCCAGTTTGTTGGATGTTTTTTGTTTCGCAGAAAATCCATATCAAACGGGATAAAAACTGACAAAGATTTTTTTGAAATATATGTGAATTTTGGAAAAGGAATCAACGCAAGGCGATGCTCGATGGGCCCACGAGGCAGGGGGCACGCCCAGGGGGTGGGCGCGCCACTGACCCTTGTGGCCACCCCGTAAGGCGGTTGGCGCCCTTCTTTCGCCGCAAGAAAGCCAATATCCGGATAGATATCGTGTTCAAATTTCAGCCCAATCGGAGTTACAGATCTCAGGGAATATAAGAAATGGTGAAAGGGCAGAATTGGGGAACATAGAAACAGAGAGAGACACAGAGACAGATCCAATCTCGAAGGGGCTCTCGCCCCTCCGCCGCCATGGAGGCCATGGACCAGAGGGGAAACCCTTCTCCCATCAAGTGAGAAGGTCAAGTAAGAAGAAGAAGAAGAAGAAGAAGAAGGGGGCCCCTCTCCCCCTCTCTTCCGGTGGCGCCGGAATGCCGCCGGGGCCATCATCGTGTGATGGTGATCTACACCAACACCTCCGTCATCTTCACCAACATCTTCATCACCTTTCCCCATCTATCTACAGTGGTTCACTCTCCCGCAACCCGTTGTACCCTCTACTTGAACATGGTGCTTACTTCATAGTATTATCCAATGATGTGTTGCCATCCTATGATGTCTGAGTAGATTTGTGTTGCCCTATCGGTAATTGGTGAATTGCTATGATCGGTTTAATTTGTTTGTGGTTGCGTTGCTGTCCTTTGGTGCCCATCATATGAGCGCGCGCGTGGATCACACCATAGGGTTATTTGTATGTTGATAGGACTATGTATTGGAGGGAAAGAGCGACAGAAACTTCAACCTAGCATAGAAATTGATGCATACGGGATTGAAGGGGGACCAATATATCTTAATGCTATGGTTGGGTTTAACCTTAATGAACGTTACTAGTTGCGTATGCTTGCTAATAGTTCCAATCGTAAGTCCATAGAATTCCAAGTCAGGGATGACATACTAGCAGTGGCCTCTCCCACATAAAACTTGCTATCGGTCTAGTAAAGTAGTCAATTGCTTAGGGACAATTTTGCAACTCCTACCACCACTTTTCCACACTCGCTATACTAACTTTATTGCTTATTTACCTAAAACAACCCCTAGTTTTTATTTACGTGCTCTTTATATTCTTGCAAACCTATCCCGTTACACCTACAAAGTACTTCTAGTTTTATACTTGTTCTAGATAAAGCGAATGTTAAGCGTGCGTAGAGTTGTATCGGTGGTCGATAGAACTTGAGGGAATATTTGTTCTACCTTTAGCTCCTCATTGGGTTCGACACTCTTACTTATGGAAAGAGGCTACAATTGATCCCCTATACTTGTGGGTTATTATGACCTTTTTCTGGCACCGTTGCTGGGGACTTATAGCATGGGGTGAATATTCTCGTGTGTGCTTGTTTGCTTTATCGCTAAGTAGTTTTTATTTTATGCTCTTGTTTTCTATATTTAGTTATGGGTAGGAAACGCAAAATACCAAAAAAATGTGGTACCTACTGAACCAATGGTTGAAGAACCACTCAAAATCTATCACACTACTGAAGCTTTTTACTTGGATCATCTTCGATCCCTATGTGCTCGTGCTGAAACCCCAACTGGCTTAGTTGAGGGAAAATCTTTAGATGAGCATGCTTGTTATGTGTGACACCGCATATTTGAAAAAGGGAAACTTTTACTAGATCAAATTCATCGTCTGTAGTGCTATGCTTGGAATTTATGTGAAATATATGATTGTACTTGTTGTTCTAAAGACCCTAAGAAACACCTTCCTTACCAATGTGGGTTTAGTGATAATGGAATCGTATCTTCGTACACTAAGGGTGTTTATAATTACTATGATGCTCAACAAATTGAAGAATTTGTTGCTTTTAGGGGTACTTGTGAAATTGCTTCTTTTATTGAAGAGTGTGATACTACTCTCTACAAATCTGAAAATTTGGACATACTTAAATATTGCTATGATAATTATGCTTCTAATCCTTATATTAAACCATATATTGAGGACTCCTCCTCTGTCCAAGAAGAGACTAATATTTTGCAGGAGTCTATGCAAGAAGAAATTGATGACATTGTAAGCCCATTGGATGAAAAAGATGAGGAGGAGAGCGAAGAACAAAAGGAGGAAGAGTGGATTGATCACCCATTCCCACCTTCTAATGAGAGTAACTCTTCAACTCATACATTGTTTAATTTTCCTTCGTGCTTACCGAAGGATGATTGCTATGATGATTGTTATGATCTCGTTGATTCTTTTGAAATATCCCTTTTTTGATGATGCTTGCTATGCTTGTGGCAAAGATGCCAATATGAATTATGCTTATGGAGATGAACTTGCTATAGTTCCTTATGTTAAACATGAAATTGTTGCTATTGTGCCCATGCATCATAGTCCTATTATATTTTTGAATTCTCCCGACTACACTATATCAGAGAAGTTTGCCGTTATTAAGGGTTATATTGATGGGTTGCGTTTTACTAATACACATGATGATTTTATAGATATAATATGCATGTGCTTTCTGCTCCTACTTGCAATTATTATGAGAGAGAAACTACATCTTCGCCTCTCCATGTTTCCAATATGATAAAATTGCAAGAAATTGTTTATACTATGCATTGGCCTTTACTATGTGTGCATGAATTGTTATTTTATGACATGCCGATGCATAGGAAGAGAGTTAGACTTAGTTGTTGCATGATATATGTTACTTTGTGCCCACTACTAAATCACAGATCATTGTTAATTAAAATTGGCTTTCATATACCTTGGGATCCGGGTGGATCCATTACTTGAGCACTATATGCCTAGCTTAATGGCTTTAAAGAAAGCGCTGCCAGGGAGACAACCCGGAAGTTTTAGAGAGTCACTTATTTCTATTGTGTGCTTTTATAAAGTTTAAAAATAAAAATAATGTGCCAAGGTTTGCCTTTAGGATGTTTAGATTGCTTATTGGTTTATGCGGTGCAAGACAAAAACTTTGGCTGTAGTGTGCAATTTTACATTTTTTATTGGAACGTCAAATGGATCTGAAACTTTTTGCACTGTCTTTATATAATTTTTTTTATTTTTCCTAATTTTGGCAGAATATTCGGAGTACCATAGGTATGGTGAATGTTCAGATTACTACAAACCGTCCTGTTTAAGACAGATTCTGTTTTTGATGCATAGTTTGCTTGTTTCGATGAAACTATCAATTTCTATAAGTGGATTAAGCCATGGAAAAGTTATATTAAAGTAGCTACAATGCAAAAACAAAATATGAATTGGTTTTCAACAGTACTTAGAGTAGTGATTTACTTTATTATACTAACGGATCTTGCCGAGTTTTCTGTTGAGTTTTGTGTGGATGAAGTGATTGAAGATCGAGGAGGTCTCGATATGAGGATAAGGAGGAGAGGCAAGAGCTCAAGCTTGGGGATGCCCAAGGCACCCCAACTAAATATTCAAGGAGACTCAAGTGTCTAAGCTTGGGGATGCCCCATAAGGCATCCCATCTTTCTTCAACAAGTATCAGTATGTTCTCGGATTCGTTTCGTTCATGCGATATGTGCAAATCTTGGAGCGTCTTTTGCATTTATTTTTCACTTTTCTTTGATGCACCATGATGGTATGAGATAGTCCATGGTTGATTTATAGATTACTCTTTGCACTTCACTTATATCTTTTGAGTATGGCTTTATAGAATGCTTCATTGGCTTCACTTATATCATTTGAAGTTTGGATTGCCTGTTTGTCTTCACATAGAAAACCGCCATTTGTAGAATGCTCTTTTGCTTCACTTATATTTGTTAGAGCATGGACATATCTTTTGTAGAAAGAATTAAACTCTCTTGCTTCACTTATATCTATTTAGAGAGATAGCAGGAATTGGTCATTCACATGGTTAGTCATAAACTCCTACATAAAACTTGTAGATCACTGAATATGATATGTTTGATTCCTTGCAATAGTTTTGCGATATAAAGATGGTGATATTAGAGTCATGCTAGTGAGTAGTTGTGGATTGTAGAAATACTTGTGTTGAAGTTTGTGATTCCCGTAGCATGCACGTATGGTGAACCGTTATGTGATGAAGTCGGAGCATGATTTATTTATTGATTGTCTTCCTTATGAGTGGCGGTTGGGGACGAGTGATGGTCTTTTCCTACCAATATATCCCCCTAGGAGCATGCGCCTAGTACTTTGTTTTGGTAGCTAATAGACTTTTGCAATAAGCATGTGAGTTCTTTATGACTAATGTTGAGTCCATGGATTATACACACTCTCACCCTTCCATCATTGCTAGCCTCTTCGGTACCGTGCATTACCCTTTCTCACTGTGACGCCCTCGATTTGACCGTACACTAATCATACACGCAAATGTGTACGATCAAGATCAAGGACTCAAGGGAAGATATCACAACACAACTCTAGACACAAATTTAAAATAATGCAAGCTTTATATTACAAGCCAGGGGCCTAGAGGGCTCGAATACGTAAGCTCGAATACACAAGAGTCAGCAGAAGCAATAATATCTAAGTATAGACATAAGTTAAACAAATTTGCCTTAAGAAGGCTAGCACAAAAGTAACAACGATCGAAAAGGCAAGGCCTCCAGCCTGGGACTCTCCTAAACTACTCCTGATCGTCGTCAGCGGCCTACACATAGTAGTAGGAACCTCCAGTGTAGTAGGAGTCATCGTCGACGGTGGCGTCTGGCTCCTGGGCTCCAACGTCTGGTCGCAACAACCGGATATAGAAAGGGGAAAAGGGGGGAGCAAAGCAACCATGAGTACTCATCCAAAGTACTCGCAAGCAAGGATCTACACTACATATGCATTGGTATCAATGAAAGGGTAGTGTATGTGGACTGAACTGCAGAATGCCAGAATAAGAGGGGAATAGCTAGTCCTATCGAAGACTATGCTTCTGGCAGCCTCCATCTTGAAGCAGTAGATGGTAAGTTAACCAAGTATCATCGCATAGCATAATCCTACCCGGCGATCCTCTCCTCGTCGCCCTGTTAGAGAGCGATCACCGGGTTGTATGTGGCACTTGAAAGGGTGTATTTTATGAAGTATTCGGTTCTAGTTGTCATAAGGTCAAGGTACAACTCCGGGTCATCCTTTTACCGAGGGAAACGACTATTTGAATAGATAAACTTCCCTGTAGGGGTGCACCACATTCCCCAACACACTCGATCCCCTTTGGCCGTACACACTTTCTCATGTCATGCCCAGCCTCAAAAGATCAACATGTTGCAGCCCCACCTTGGCACAACAGAGAGGTTAGCACGGCGGTCTAAATCCTATGGCGCAGGGGTCTGGGCCCATCGCCCATTGCACACCTGTACGTTGCGTGGGCGGCCGGAAGCAGACCTAGCCCCCTTAATACAAGAGCAGGCTTACGGTCCAATCCGGCGCGCGTCACTCAGTCGCTGACGTCACGAAGGCTTCAGCTGATACCACGACGTCGAGTGCCCATAACTGTTCCCGCGTAGTTGGTTAGTGCATATAGGCCAGTGGACAGACTCAGATCAAATACCAAGATCTCGTTAAGTGTGTTATTTGACGCCGACCAGGGCCAGACCCACCTCTTTCCTAGGTGGTCTCAACCTGCCCTGTCGCTCCGCCACAAAGTAACAGTCGGGGGCCGTCGGGGAATCAGGCCCACCACTACCTGGATGGAACCACCTGCCCCTTCAGCCCCCACATCGGAATCACTTGCGAGTACCCTATGAGCCGACTCGACTTTAGTCACCATATGTACCATATATTATGTATATAAGTATATACCCGTGATCACCTCCCAAGTGATCACGACCCGATAGTATAGCATGGCAGGCGAACAAGAATGTAGGGCCACTAATGGAATACTAGCATCCTATACTAAGCATTTAGGATTGCAGGTGAAGGTAACAACAGTAGTAGCAAGGACAGGCTATGCATTAGAATAGGATTAACGGACAGCAGTAACATGCTACACTACTCTAATGCAAGCAGTAGAGATAAGAATATGCGATATCTGGTGATCAAGGGGGGGGGGGCTTGCTTGGTTGCTCTAGCAAGAAGGAGCGTTGCGAGGCCAGCGCCGGGCGCGTGCGGACAGGGGACGACGCAGGAGCTCAGGCACGGGGCGGTTCGACGGCCTACGGTAGGAGGAAGAAGAAGGGGGTGAGGAGGGGCTCACTACACAGAGGCAGGGATAGGCAGCATACTCGTGGAGGTGTCGGGGAGGCACCGGTGCTGCGGGGGGGGGGGGGGGGGGCGACGACGAGGCAACAACAAGGTGGCGGGGCGCCGGCGAGGCGACAGGCTGCGGCGTCGGGGTGGTTCATTCCCTCGATCCAATCGGGGGGCAGAGGAGGGGAGAGGTGGATCGAGGGAGTGGGGCGGTCTGTAATATCACGGGGGGAGCTAGTGGGGAATAAGGGAGGCGGGGTGAGCCGGCCTGGGGGAGCCTAGTAGCCCTGTTGGGCCGCACGACTCAGGGAAGGGGGTATTCCTTCGTTCTTTTTATTTTTTCTTTATTTTCACTTTTCTTTTTATTTATTTTCTGTTTTGGCTAATTGTTTGGGCATCAAATGAATTTTGCAAAATATGAGAGCTGGCCCACAAATCACAGCACAATATAACCTACCACCAAAAACTAGTTTGGGGTAAATATCATTTCATATTTATTTTGTATTAATAAAAAGGTTATTAAACAGTGTTTTCAGCCACTGTTTGAGGTTGTTTAAGTCACTTATCAAATTTGAATAATGTTGTTTACAATTTTATCACAACATCTGATTTATCTACTATTTATTGAACATTTTAGTTTTAATATTTGAAAACTTTTATTGTTTTCTTGATTTTGAATTTTAAATTTGAATCAGTTTCGAACTAATGAGAGATTAGCAACAATATCCGAGGTGGCGTGGTATCGTTAACGTGGGATTACTGTAGCTTAATTATCCGGGCGTCACACTCACCTCGAGAGTTGGCGCAAACTTCGCCGGTGCATCCAAACCCCGTGATACAATATGCTCTATCACACATAAGCCTCCTTATATCTTCCTCAAAACAGCCACCGTACCTACATATTATGGCATTTCCATAGCCATCCTGAGATCTATTGCCATGCAACTTCCATCATCATCATATACATGACTTGAGCATTCATTGTCATATTGCTTTGCATGATCGTAACATAGCTAACATGATATTTTCATGGCTTGTCCGTTTTTTGATATATTTGCTATGCTAGATCATCGCACATCCTCGTACACTGCCAGAGGCATTCATATAGAGTCATATCTTTGTTCTAGTATCGAGTTGTAATACTGAGTTGTAAGTAAATAAAAGTGTGATGATCATCATTATTAGAACATTGTCCCATGTGAGGTTATCAAAATAAAAGAGGGCAAAGAAGCCCAAATAAAAAAAGAGGCCAAAGAAGCCCACCAAAAAAAATGATGAGAGAAAAAGAGAGAAGGGGCAATGTTACTATCCTTTTACCACACTTATGCTTCAGAGTAGCACCATGTTCTTCATATAGAGAGTCTCTTGAGTTATCACTTTCATATACTAGTGGGAATTTTTCATTACAGAACTTGGCTTGTATATTTCGATGATGGGCTTCCTCAAATGCCTGAGGTCTTCATGAGAAAGCAAGTTGGATGCACACCCACTTAGTTTCAGTTTGAGCTTTCATACACTTATAGCTCTAGTGCATCTGTTGCATGGCAATCCCTACTCCTCGCATTAACATGATTGCTTTATTAGTATGCTTGAAGTATTATTATCTTAATGTCAAATGATAGACTATTGCTTTGAATCACTCGTGTCTTAATATTCATGCCATGATTAGATTACATGATCAAGATTATGCTAGGTAGCATTCCACATCAGAAATTATCTTTTTTTATCATTTACCTACTCGAGGACGAGCATGAATTAAGCTTGGGATGCTGATACGTCTCCGTCGTATCTATAATTTTTTATTGTTCCATGCCAATATTATACAACTTTCATATACTTTTGGCAACTTTTTATACTTTTTTGGGACTAACATATTGATCCAGTGCCCAGTGCCAATTCCTGTTTGTTGGATGTTTTCTATTTCATAGAAAATCCATATCAAACGGAGTCCAAACATGATAAAAACTGACGGAGATTTTTTTGGAATATATGTGAATTTTGGAAAGTGGAATCAACGTGAGACGATGGTCGAGGGGCCCATGAGGCAGGGGGCGCGCCCCAGGGGGGTGGGCGTGCCCCTGACCCTCATGGCCACCCCGTAAGGCGGTTGGTGCCCTTCTTTCGCCGCAAGAAAGCCAATATCTGGATAGAAATCATTTTCAAATTTGAGCCCAATCAGAGTTATGGATCTCCGGGAATATAAAAAACGGTGCAAGGGCAGAATCGGGGAACGCAGAAACAGAGAGAGACAGAGAGACATATCGAATCTCGGAGGGGCTCTCGCCCCTCCGCCGCCATGGAGGCCATGGACCAGAGGAGAAACCCTTCTCCAATCTAGGGAGAAGGTCAAGTAAGAAGAAGAAGAAGGGGGCCCCTCCCCCCCTCTCTTTCGGTGGCCCCGGGACGCTGCTGGGGCCATCATCGTGTGACGGCGATCTACACCAACATCTCCGTCATCTTAACCAACATCTTCATCACCTTTACCCATCTATCTACAGCGGTCCACTCTCCCGCAACCCATTGTACCCTCTACTTGAACATGGTGCTTTATACTTCATATTATTATCCAATGATGTGTTGCCATCCTATGATGTCTGAGTAGATTTTTGTTGTCCTATCGATAATTGGTGAATTTCTATGATTGGTTTAATTTGCTTGTGGTTGTGTTGCTGTCCTTTGGTGCCCATCATATGAGCGCGCGTGTGGATAACACCATGGGGTTAGTTGTATGTTGATAGGACTATCTATTGGGGGGGCAAGAGTGACAGAAACTTCAACCTAGCATAGAAATTGATGCATACGGGATTGAAGGGGGACCAATATATCTTAATGCTATGGTTGGGTTTTACCTTAATGAATGTTAGTAGTTGCGGATGCTTGCTAATAGTTCCAATCATAAGTGCATAGAATTCCATGTCAGGGATGACATGCTAGCAGTGGCCTCTCCTACATAAAACTTGCTATCGGTGTAGTAAAGTAATCAATTGCTTAGGGACAATTTCGCAACTCCTACCACCACTTTTCCACACTCGCTATACTAACTTTATTGCTTATTTACCTAAAACATCCCCTAGTTTTTATTTACGTGCTCTTTATATTCTTGCAAACCTATCCCGTTACACCTACAAAGTACTTCTTGTTTTATACTTGTTCTAGGTAAAGCGAACATTAAGTGTGCATAGAGTTGTATCAGTGGTCGATAGAACTTGAGGGAATATTTGTTCTACCTTTAGCTCCTCTTTGGGTTCGACACTCTTACTTATCGAAAGAGGCTACAATTGATCCCCTATACTTGTGGGTTATCATCCGACCGTTGCAATCCTGGGGTGACTCTAGGTCTTCTGTCCTTCGAGTGAAAATCTTGTATTTCGAGTGAATAACGATGGTCGAGTGGAAGTGGGATATCTGAGTGAATATTATGTCGAGTGAGTTGCACTTTCAACAATTTCAATCGGTATCTTCTTTCTATATTTGTAGGTCTTGGCCTCTTGTGCAGTATCCTTGGGTAGGGTATGTAGGTCAGGCCTAGAACCCTACCCTAGGTACATGTCATCGTCATTAGCCCCCGAATGGATCGAGGAACGAGTGAAGAAGGATTGAAGTTGATTTCGACCCGACTCAATGTCTCAAAGACACTTTTAGGGAGGTTTGAAAGCATGTGAACTGTTTAATCCTCCGTTAGTCGCCTTCATCGATTCTGGCTTCTTGAGTATCTGAGTGAATGAAACAACATCGAGAAAACTGGATTTGGATATCTCTAACGCGATTGACTGATTCGATGGACCCGGATTCTACGGGATTTCAAATTTTGGAGAAGCGCGTGGGCCGGCCGCAGCATGGTAAGCGGGGCAAGTGGGGGTGGACTCCTCGATCTTTGCTCCGCCTTTTTCACCACGTATAAGGCTGGCGCCGGTCGTGGGATGCGGTGAGATTGCGCTGGCCCACCGGTCAGCCACTCGGACGAGTAGATATAAAAGGCGCTGTGGCCGAGGTGTGCAACAATGTCCACCACTTTTCCCCTTTCTTCCTCGCCTCTTTGCTTCTCCCACCTCAGCATAGCGCCGCCACGCACATTCCCGGTGATGCCGTGGAGATGGCAAAGGACAAAATGAAGGCACTCGAGCGCGCCAAGAAGGTGGCGAAGGGCAAGAAGGGGTCAACCTCGCGTCCCACTCTGCTGCCGGGGTGGATCCAAGGAGATTGGATCCCCTCGTCGGTCACGGAGGAAGATCTCAAGGGACTCGCCGCCAATGGTCTGCTGGCTCCTGGAGACTACTGGAGGGGGAGTTCGAGCCTACTCCATGCCCCGGAGAGCGGGTTCTTTTCCTCACTCATGTAGAGAGAGGTTTTTCTTTGCCTCCCCATCCATTTTTTCGTGGTTTCTTGAACTTCTTTGGCGCACAAATCCACCAACTCCCTCTGAATGCCATATCATACCTTGGTACTTTTGTCTCAATGTCTGAGAATTTCCTGGGCTGCCGTCCCCACTAGGGGTTGTTCAAACACATCTTCACCTGCCGCTCCCACTCGGTGACAAAAGCAAATTCGAGTGATTCAAAGACCCATGTGATTCAGCTGTGTGGGGGCTTGGGTGTCCGGATGAGAGGTAAAAGTGCCTTTCCTTCTATGGCCTTTCCCGAGTTGGTCAGGGGTTGGCAGTCGACCTAGTTCTACTGCACTGACGTTCCAACCCCTGGTTCGTCGACTAGAATCACCCCTTACACGTCGGAGAGGCTAAGAGCCCCACGCTCGCTGATAATGGATGAGGGGAAAAAGCTGAAGTGGGGATCCTGGTAGATGCGGTGGTCGAGTTGATCCGGGGTGGAGTGACAGGCATGGACTTGATGGAAGTTGATACATCTCCAACGTATCTATAATTTTTAATTGTTCCATGCTATTATATTATCTATTTTGGATGTTTTATATGCATTAATATGCTATTTTATATGATTTTTGGGACTAACCTATTAACCTTTAGCCCAGTGCTAGTTCATGTTTTTCCTTGTTTTAGAGTTTCGCAGAAAAGGAATACCAAACGGAATAAAACTTCCGCGATGATTTTTCTTGGACCAGAAGACACCCAGGAGACTTGGAGTGCGAGTCAGAAGAGCCACGGGGCGACCACAAGGGTGGAGGGCACGCCCCCCGACCTTGTGGGCTCCTCAGTGACCCCCTGACCTGAATCTTCCTCCTATATATTCTCAAATACCCCAAAAGCTTCTAGGAGAGCCACGAAACCACTTTTCCACCGCCGCAACCTTCTGTACCTGTGAGATCCATCTAGGGGCCTTTTCCGGCATCCTGCTGGAGGGGGATTCATCACGGAGGGCTTCTACATCAACACCATTGCCTCTCTGATAAAGCATGAGTAGTTCACCACAGACCTACGGGTCCATAGCTAGTAGCTAGATGGCTTATTCTCTCTCTTTGATTCTCAATACCATGTTCTCCTCGATGTTCTTGGATATCTATTCGATGTAATACTCTTTTGCGGTGTGTTTGCCGAGATCCGATGAATTGTGGATTTATGATCAGCTTATCTATGCATATTATTTGAATCTCCTTTGAATTCTTATATGCATGATTTGATATCTTTGGAAGTCTCTTCGAACTATCGATTTGGTTTGGCCAACTAGATTGGTTTTTCTTGCAATGGAAGAAGTGCTTAGCTTTGGGTTCAATCTTGCGGTGCTCGATCCCACTTACAGAAGGGGATCCAACACGTATTGTATTGTTGCCATCGAGGATAACTAGATGAGGTTTTCATCATATTGCTTGAGTTAATCTCGCTACATCATGTCATCTTAATTAATGCGTTACTATGTTCTTATGAACTTAATACTCTAGATGCAGGCATGAGTCGGTCGATGTGTGGAGTAATAGTAGTAGATGCAGAATCGTTTCGGTCTACTTGATACGGACGTGATGCCTATATTCATGATCATTGGCTTAGATATCGCCATAACTTTGCGCTGTTCTATCAATTGCTCATCCATCATAATATTTTCTATCTCGAGAGAAGCCTCTAGTGAAACCTATGGCCCTCGAGTCTATTTTTCAACATATAAGTTTTTGATCTACAATTCCAGTTTCTTATTTACTTTCTATGCAATCTTTTACTTTCCGTTCCATAAACCAAAAATACCAAACATATTACTTTACCGTTTATCCATCTATATCAGATCTCACTTTGCAAATAACCGTGAAGGGATTAACAACCGCTTTATCGCGTTGGGTGCAAGTTGGTGTTTGTTTGTGTAGGTATTCTGTGGCTTGTTGCATTGTATCCTACTGGATTGGTACCTTGGTTCTCAAAAGCTGAGGGAAATACTTACTCTACTTTGCTGCATCGCCCTTTCCTCTTCAAGGGAAAAACCAATGCAAGCTCAAGACGTAGCATGAAGAATTTCTGGCGCCGTTGCCGGGGAGATCTACGCCAAGCCGAGACATACCAAGTACCCATCATATACTCTCTTCCCTCACATTACATTATTCGACATTCGCCTCTCATTTTCCTCTCCCCCACTTCTAAAATGATTTTTGAAAAGATTTGCCTTTTTATTCGCCCTTCCTCTGTTCGATCTTTTGTTTGTTTGTGTTACCATGTGCCTTCTTTTTGCTTGCATCTTTGCTTGCTAAAAGTTTATGGATCCTCATCCACTTGCTAATCTTTTTAAGAGATCCAATTATGATGAACCAAATTCTAGTGATTTGAGTGCACCAGATTATCTTTATGAAGTTTTGATTCAAATTCGTGAAAAGTGTTAAAAGAAGAAATTTATGAAGTGATTCATGATAGTTCCTTGGATGAAAAGCATGATTGCAATGGTTTTACTATTTTCTATTAAATCAGTTGTGCTAATAATATGCAAAACCCTAAGCTTGGGGATGCTAGTTTTGCTATGCCCACTACTTGTTGCAATGACCATGATTGGGGTGATTTTTCTTATGATCTTGAAAATTTATTTAAGCCTCATGATGAATATGTTTGCTATAATAATAAAAGTGGGTTTGGAAGAGTTTCAACTTTAGGAATTAATGATCCCACTACTTTGGAGATTGATCTATCTTATGATTTTTTTTGATAAAAGTGGGTTTGGAGAGGTCATGACTTTATTTGATGATAATCCCATTATTCTAGAAGTGTCAACTTTGCATGCATGTGGATCATGTTGAGAATATTTTATGTGATAGTTATATTGTTGAATTTGATTATGATCCTACATGTAATTATTATGAGAGAGGAAAATATGGTTGTAGAAATTTTCATGTTACTAAATTACCTCTCGTTATGTTGTGATTGCTATTGTTCCTTTCTTCTTCCTTGCATATGTTAATTTTTGCTGGCCTTGATAATTTGTTTGCTTATAAGATGCCTATGCATAGGAAGTATGTTAGACTTAGATGTGTTTTTCACGTGCTACATGATACTCTCTTCGTGTTACAATTGCTATCCCTGATGTGAGCATCATCGAAATTATCAATGCCTAGCGAAGGGCGTTAAACAATAGCGCTTGTTGGGAGGCAACCCAATTTTTTTTGTTTTTGCTTTTTAGGTTCTGTTTTGCAATAAATATTTCATATAGACTATGGTTAGACGTGGTTTTGTGTTTTAATTAGTGTTTGTGCCAAGTAAGATTTTTGGGATAGCCTACGGTAATAGTTGATTTGATCTTGCTGAAAAACAGAAACTTTTGCGCTCATGAAAACAATTCTCATTTTTAGATGAAGCGTGATAAAATATTGATTCTTTTTGCAAAATATTAATAGACAAATTTTATAGGACTTCCTAATTTATCAGGATTTTTGGCATTACATAAGTATTCGAAATATCCAGATTTCTACAGACTGTTCTATTTTGACATATTCTGTTTTTCACGTGTTGTTTGCTTATTTTGATGAATCTACTGCTAGTATCGGGGGGGGGGGGTATGAACCATGGAAAAGTTGGAATACAATAGATATTACACCAATATAAATAAAGAATGAGTTCACAAAAGATACCAAAAGTGGTGATTTATTTTCTTATACTAACGGAGCTTATGAGATTTTCTGTTGGAGTTTTGTGTTGTGAAGTTTTCAAGTTTTGGGTAAGGATTTGATGGACTATGGAATAAGGAGTGGCAAGAGCCTAAGTTTGGGAATGCCCAAGGCACCCCAAGGTAATATTAAAGGATACCAAGAGCCTAAGCTTGGAGATGCCCCGGGAAGGCATCCCCTCTTTCGCCTTCATCTATTGGTAACTTTACTTGAGGCTATATTTTTATTCACCACATGATATGTGTTTTGCTTGGAGCATCTTGTATGATTTGAGTCTTTGATTTTTAGTTTGACACAATCATCCTTTCTGTACACACCTTTTGAGAGAGACACACATGAACCGTGATTAATTAGAATGCTCTGTGTGCTTCACTTATATCTTTTGAGCTAGGCAAATTTGCTTTAGTGCTTCACTTATATATTTTTAGAGCACGAAGGTGGTTTTATTTTAAAGAAATTGATGAACTGTCATACTTCACTTACATTATTTTGAGAGTCTTTAAAAGAGCATGGTAATTTGCTTTGGTTATAAAATTAGTCCTAATATGATAGGCATCCAAGAGGGATATAATATAAACATTCATATAAAGTGCATTGAATACTATGAGAAGTTGATTCCTTATGATTGTTTAGAGATATGAAGATGGTGATATCAGAGTCATGCTAGTAAGTAGTTGTGAATTTGAGAAATACTTGTGTTAAAGTTTGTGAGTCCCATAGCATGCACATATGGTGAAGCGTTATGTGATGAAGTCGGAGCATGATTTATTTATTGATTGTCTTCCTTATGAGTGGTGGTCGGGGACGAGCGATGGTCTTTTCCTACCAATCTACCCCCCTAGGAGCATGCACGTAGTACTTTGTTTCAATGACTAATAGATTTTTGCAATAAGTATGTGAGTTCTTTATGACTAATGTTAGTCCATGGATTATACACACTCTCACCTTTCCGCCATTGCTAGCCTCTCTAGTACCGCGCAACTTTCGCCGGTACCGTAAACCCACCATATACCTTCCTCAAAACAACCACCATACCAACCTATTATGGCATTTTCATAGCCATTCTGAGATATATTGCCATGCAACTTTCCACCGTTCCGTTTATTATGACACACTTCATCATTGTCATATTGCTTTGCATGATCATGTAGTTGACATCTTATTTGTGGCAAAGCCACCGCTCATCATTTTTTATACATGTCGCTCTTGATTCATTCGACATCCTGGTACACCGCCGGAGGCATTCACATAGAGTCATATTTTGTTCTAAGTATCGAGTTGTAATTTTTGAGTTGTAAGTAAATAAAAGTGTGATGATCTTCATTATTAGAGCATTGTACCATGTGAGGAAAGGATGATGGAGACTATGATTCCCCCAAAAGTCTGGATGAGACTCCAGACGAAAAAACAGGCAAAAAAAGAGAGAAGGCCCAACAAAAAAATGAGAGAAAAGAGAGAAGGGGTAATGCTACTATCCTTTTACCACACTTTTGCTTCAAAGTAGAACCATGATCTTGATGATAGAGAGTCTCCTATGATATCACTTTCATATACTAGTGGGAATTTTCATTATAGAACTTGGCTTGTATATTCCAATGATGGGCTTCCTCAAAATGCCCTAGGTCTTCGTGAGCAAGCGAGTTGGATGCACACCCACTTAGTTTTCTTTTAGAGCTTTCTTAAACTTATAGCTCTAGTGCATCCGTTGCATGGCAATCCCTACTCACTCACATTGATATCTATTAATGGGCATCTCCATAGCCCGTTGGTACACCTAGTTGATGTGAGACTATCTCCTTTTTGTCTTCTCCACAACCAACATTCCACCTATAGTGCTATGTCCATGGCTCGCACTCATGTATTGCGTGAAAGTTGAAAAAAGTTTGAGAACATCAAAAGTATAAAACAATTGCTTGAATTGTCATCGGGGTTGTGCATGATTTAAATATTTTGTGTGATGAAGATGGAGCATAGCCAGACTATATGATTTTGTAGGGATAAGCTTTCTTTGGCCGTGTTATTTCGAGAAGACATAATTATTTTGTTAGTATGCTTGAAGTATTATTGTTTTTATGTCAATATTAAACTTTTGTTTTGAATCTTACAGATCTTAACATTCATGCCACAATAAACAGAATTACATGGATAAATATGTTAGGTAGCATTCCACATCAAAATTCTGTTTTTATCATTTACCTACTCGAGGACGAGCAGGAATTTAGCTTGGGGATGCCTGATACGTCTCCAACGTATCTATATTTTTTTATTATTCCATGCTATTATATTATCTGTTTTGGATGTTTTATATGCATTAATATGATATTCTATATGATTTTTGGGACTAACCTATTAATCTAGAGCCTAGTGCCAGTTCCTTTTTTCCTTGTTTTAGAGTTTCGCAGAAAAGGAATACCAAACAGAGTCCAAACGGAATAAAACTTTTGGGATGATTTTTCTTGGACCAGAAGACACCCAGGAGACTTGGAGTGCAAGTCAGAAGAACCACGAGGTGGCCAGAAGGGTGGAGGGAACACCCAGGGGGTAGGGCGCAACCCCCGATCTTGTGGGCCCCTCAGTGACCCCCTGACCTAGATCTTCCTCCTATATATTCTCAAATACCCCCAAAACTACCAGGAGAGCTACGAAACCACTTTCCCACCACCGCAACATTCTATACCCATGAGATCCCATCTAGGGGCCTTTTCCAGCATCCTGCTGGAGGGGGATTCAATCATGACGGGCTTCTACATCAACACCATTGCCTCCCCGATGAAACGTGAGTAGTTTACCACAGACCTACGGGTCCATAGCTAGTAGCTAGATGGCTTATTCTCTCTCTTTGATTCTCAATACCATGTTCTCCTCAATGTTCTTGGAGATCTATTCGATGTAATACTCTTTTCCAGTGTGTTTGCCGAGATCCGATGAATTGTGGATTTATGATCAACTTATCTATGAATATTATTTGAATCTCCTCTGAATTCTTATATGCATGATTTGATATCTTCGCAAGTCTCTTCAAACTATCGATTTGGTTTGGCCAACTAGATTGGTCTTTCTTGCAATGGGAGAAGTGCTTAGCTTTGGGTTCAATCTTGCGGTGCTCGATCCCAGTGATAGAAGGGGAACCGACACGTATTGTATTGTTGCCATCGATGATAACAAGATGGGGTTTTCATCATATTGCTTGAGTTAATCACGCTACATCATGTCATCTTACTTAATGCGTTACTCTGTTCTTATGAACTTAATTCTCTATATGCAGGCATGAGTCGGTCGATGTGTGGAGTAATAGTAGTAGATGCAGAATCATTTCGGTCTACTTGATACAGACGTGATGACTATATTCATGATCATTGCCTTAGATATCGTCATAACTTTGTGCTTTTCTAACAATTGCTCAGCAGTAATCTGTTCACTCACCGTAATATTTTCTATCTCGAGAGAAGCCTCTAGTGAAACCTATGCCCCCGGGTCTATTTTCCATCATATAAGTTTCTGATCTACAATTCCAGTTTCTCATTTACTTTCTCTACAATCTTTTACTTTCCGTTCCATAAACCAAAAATATTACTTTACCGTTTATCCATCTATATTAGATCTCACTTTGCAAATAACCGTGAAGGGATTGTGCAAGTTAGTGTTTGTTTGTGCCGGTATTCGATGGCTTGTTGCGTTGTCTCCTACTAGATTGATACCTTGGTTCTCAAAAGCTGAGGGAAATACTTACTCTACTTTGCTGCATCACCCTTTCCTCTTCAAGGAAAAAACCAACACAAGATTAAGGGGTAGAAGAAGTGTTTCTCAGTCGACACATCCAGCCCTTGCAAGCTCGCGACCACCCCATGTGGCTGTATTCAGGTGCAGACGGCACTGCTAGAACCCACCTGGAGGACGTCAAAGAGGAGACAGTGGCACATTGGCTCTGGAGCATTACTGGAAACAAAGACGATCCGCGTTGAGCGAAACATATCTTGCCATTCGACGCCGAGCATCCTCCAGGAGAGGTGAGACATGACTTGCCGAGTGTTTTATCTTTTGTTTTTGATATGCAACCGAATTGAGGACTGACTGACTTTGACATCCGTATTTTGCAGGTGTTCACAAAGATGTATTCGCCTGTATCGAATGGTGAGCAACCTGTTGAAGGAATGGAGAGCGACGACGGTAGTGCTGACATGGACTATGCCGATGACAGTGAAGACTCGGACGACAGCGAGGAGGTCGAGTCACCCCCTCGCACTGAACATCGTTCCAAGGCGAGCGAAGACTGTAGCATTGGTTAGAGCAAGGCCCCTACGTTGAGTGTCAGGAACCCCAAACACACTCAGACGACCACTCCTGACCCGCTTGAGAAGACCGCAAAGCAGCTCAAGACCGCCCCGCCGAAACCTCGGAAGGATTTACCTAGGATCAAGGTTGGCGTTCCCATTGCTTCAACGTGAGTATCATTTGTATCTTTCTTTTCTTCACTTTCTATCTTGCTGCCGCGACCCTTCATGTTTCTGCTAACGGAGTGGAATTCTGAACTCTAGGGCTGCTACCTCTGCAACGTCCCAAATGGATATTGATGACGAGCACCGCTACCTCTTGAGCACTGCGTTGGTTTTCCCCGAAGAGGAAGGGATGATGCAGCAAAGTAGCGTAAGTATTTCCCTCAGTTTTTGAGAACCAAGGTATCAATCCAGTAGGAGGCTACGCGCGAGTCCCTCGTACCTACACAAAACAAATAAATCCTCGCAACCAACGCAAATAGGGGTTGTCAATCCCTATAGGGCCACTTACGAGAGTGAGATCTGATAGATATGATAAGATAATATTTTTGGTATTTTTATGATAAAGATGCAAAATAAAATAAAGGCAAAGTAAATAGCAAAGGAAATAACTAAGTAGTAGGAGATCAATATGATAAAGATAGACCCGGGGGCCATAGGTTTCACTAGTGGCTTCTCTCGAGAGCATAAGTATTCTATGGTGGGTGAACAAATTACTGTTGAGCAATTGATAGAATTGAGCATAGTTATGAGAATATCTAGGTATGATCATGTATATAGGCATCACGTCCGAGACAAGTAGACCGACTCCTGCCTTCATCTACTACTATTACTCCACTCATCGACCGCTATCCAGCATGCATCTAGAGTATTAAGTTAAAAGCAGAGTAACGCCTTAAGCAAGATGACATGATGTAGAGGGATAGACTCATGCAATATGAAGAAAACCCCATCTTGTTATCCTCGATGGCAACAATACTGAAAGATCGTGGATGTCGCCTAGGGGGGGGCGGTGAATAGGCGTTTTAAAATAATTACGGCTTAGGCTTGAACAAATGCGGAATAAACCTAGCGGTTAATTTGCCAAGCACAAAACCTAAAACAACTAGGCTCACCTATGTGCACCAACAACTTATGCTAAGAAAGATAAGCAACTATGTGATAGCAAGATATATGACAAGAAACAATAAGGCTATCACAAAGTAAAGTGCATAAGTAAAGGGATCGGGTAAGAGATAACCGAGGCACGAGGAGACGACGATGTATCCTAAAGTTCACACCCTTGCGGATGCTAATCTCTGTTTGGAGCGGTGTGGAGGCACAATGCTCCCCAAGAAGCCACTAGGGCCACCGTAATCTCCTCACGCTCTCGCACAATGCAAGATGCCGTGATTCCACTAAGGGACCCTTGAGGGTGGTCACCGAACCCGTACAAATGGCAACCCTTGGGGGCAGTCACCGAACCCGTACACTTTGGCAACCCTTGGGGGCGGTCACCGGTACCCGTCAAATTGCTCGGGGCGATCTCCACAACCTAATTGGAGACCTCGACGCTTGCTCGGAGCTTTGCACCACAATGATTGAGCTTCGAACACCAACAACCGTCTAGGGCGCCCAAGCACCCAAGAGGAACAAGCTCAAGGGTACCAAGCACCCAAGAGTAATAAGCTTCTCAACTTGTAACTTCCACGTATCACGTGGAGAACTCAAACCGATGCACCAAATGCAATGGCAAGGGCACACGCAGTGCCCAAGTCCTTCTCTCTCAAATCCCACTGAAGCAACTAATGCTAGGGAGGAAAATGAGAGGAAGAACAAGCAAGAGAACACCAAGAACTCCAAGATCTAGATCCAAGGGGTTCCCCTCACATAGAGGAGAAAGTGATTGGTGGAAATGTGGATCTAGATCTCCTCTCTCTTTTCCCTCAAAAACTAGCAAGAATCCATGGAGGGAGTGAGAGTTAGCAAGCTCAAAGAAGGGCAACAATGGGGGAAAAAACAAGCTCAAGAGGTAGGGTTCATTGGGGAAGAAGACCCCCTTTTATAGGAGGGGGGAAATCCAACCGTTATGTGCTCAGCCCGCACACGAGCGGTACTACCGCTCCTGGTCCCGGTACAACCGGGACTCGCAGTATACGTGCAGAACCCTACCAGACGATACAACTGGGCGACCAGGCGGTAGCACCGGTTGAGAAGAACAATCGGAGCAACCGCCCAGCCACCGCTCAACCACCGCATAGGAACAGAAGGGAGTCACCCCTGAGTGCGGTAGTCGAGCGGTACTGGGCCGGTGCAACTGCATGGCCTTGAGCGCTCGGGCGGCTAAGTCCTAAGCGGTAGAACCGCTCTGGACACCGGTGGTACCGGTACGACCGGACCAACCGGGCCACCACCGCCCGAGCACCGCATCAAAACAGAGGCCTGACCGGTACTTGGGCGGTGCCTGGCCGGAACAACCGCCCAAGTCTTTGCTGAGCAAGATGGCGGTACCACCGCCCGGAAGCAGCGGTACAACGGCTGAGAGCTCCAAGCGGTACTACCGCTGGGGCTCGTGGTACTACCGCTGGGACCAGACAAAAACCACTTCCAAGAAAACAAGAACTGCCATAACTTCTGCATATGAGCTCCAAATTGAGCAAACTCAAGCTTGTTGGAAACAAGACGACGAGTAGCATCAAAACAGTGACTGGTAATAGTAAGAAGAGGCAGGGGAGGTATGCCTAACAAAAAGAGGAGTGAAACCTCCAACCGAGAAGAATCGGCAAAACCTCCAACATCGAAAACATCATAGAAGATGCATGCGAACTCTGTTTTCGATGAACTCAAGCTTGTCATCAAGATGACCATAAGCTCTAAGACTCACAAAGAGAACCAAACAAGAACCAAGAAAGATGATTCAAGGATGCAATGGTTTGAGCTCTCTACGAACGATACGATCAAGCTACTCATCGAGAGCCCCCCTTGATAGTACGTCAATCGATCCTATAACCCGGTCTCCCAACTACCATCATGAGACCGGTAAAATAGAAAACCTATCAAGGGCAAACCTTTGCCTTGCACATGGTCCACTTGAGTTAGATGATGACAATCCTGACTCCCTCAAGTTGGACCACCTTTCTTGATTGTGTTGACTCGATGAAGACTAGTTGATTGCTCCCCCATACTCCACTATGGGTGAGCCACTCTTCCGCACATCTTCACAAGTACATTATCACCACAAAGGACGGCAAGCTTCAAGCATTTGATCTCTTCGTGATGCTCCACTTGAACTTGCACACCGCAACCTAACTCCACAAAGAACTCTCACGAAGACCATGGGTTAGTACACAAAGCGTAATTGACAATTCTTACCATACCATGGGATCACTTGATCCCTCTCGGTACATCTTTTGCGCTTTGTGAGTTGATCAACTTGATTCACTCTTGACTTAGTCTTGATCATCCTTGAACCTTTCCAATTCTCTTCATTTGAATGATGTCTTGAAGGTAGACATGAATGATCACACAATCTTCTTCTTCAAGACATGCTTGCAATAAGCTCAACTCTCACATGACCAATCTTTGGATAATTCCTTGAATAACACCTTGGTCGACACAAACTCTCCTTGAAATCAACACATGCACTCCAAGAAAAGCCTATGGACAAAACCTTCAAATATAACTCAAGGAAACCATTAGTCCATAGAGATTGTCATCAATTACCAAAACCAAACATGGGGGCACCGCATGTTCTTTCAAACTACAATATGTGCCTTGCTGCCCTTACTGTCACCGGGAAAGGACACCACAGGATTGAACCCAAAGCTAAGCACTTCTCCCATTGCATGAAAGATCAATCTAGTAGGCCAAACCAAACTAATAATTCGAAGAGACTTGCAAAGATAACCAATCATACATAAAAGAATTCAGAGAAGATTCAAATATTATTCATAGATGGACTTGATCATAAACCCACAATTCATCGGTCTCAACAAACACACCGCAAAAAGAAGATTACATCGAATAGATCTCCACAAGAGAGGGGGAGAACATTGTATTGAGATCCAAAAAGAGAAAATAAGCCATCTAGCTACTAACTATGGACCCGTAGGTCTGAGGTAAACTACTCACACTTCATCGGAGAGGCTATGGTGTTGATGTAGAAGCCCTCCGTGATCGATGCCCCCTCCGGTGGAGCTCCAGAACAGGCCCCAAGACGAGATCTCGTGGATACATAAAGTTACGGCGATGGAATTAGGGTTTTGGCTCCGTATCTGATCGTTTGGGTGTACGTGGATATATATAGGAGGAAGGAGTACGACGGTGGAGCAACAGGGGGCCCATAAGGGTGGAGGGCACGCCTGGGGGGGGGGGGGGGTAGGCACGCCCCCCTACCTTGTGGCCTCCTGTTTCTTTTCTTGACGTAGTGTCCAAGTCTCCCGGATCATAATCTTCCTAAAAATCACGTTCCCGAAGGTTTCATTACGTTTGGACTCCGTTTGATATTCCATTTCTTTGAAACCCTAAAACAGGCAAAAAACAACAACTCTGGGTTGGGCCTCTGGTTAATAGGTTAGTCCCAAAAAAAGTGGATAATAAAGCCCAATAATGTACAAAATAGTAGATAATATAGCATGGAGCAATCAAAAATTATAGATACGTTGGAGACATATCAAGCATCCCCAAGCTTAATTCTTGCTCGTCCTCGAGTAGGTAAATGATAAAAATAGAATTTTTGATGCGGGGTGCTACTTGGCATAATTTTAATGTAATTCTTCTTAATTGTGGTATGAATATTCAAATCCAAAAGATTCAATACAAAAGTTCATATTGAAATAAAAATAATAATACTTCAAGCATACTAACAAAGAAATTATGTCTCCTCAAAATAACATGGCTAAAGAAAGTTATCCCTACAAAATCATATAGTCTGGCTATGCTCTATCTTCACCACACAAAATATTTAAATCATGCACAACCCCGATGACAAGCCAAGCAATTGTTTCATACTTTTGACATTCTCAAAACCTTTTCAATCTTCACGCAATACATGAGCGTGAGCCATGGGCATAACACTATAGGTGGAATAGAGTGGTGGTTGTAGAGAAGAAAAAAGGGAGAAGATAGTCTCACATCAACTAGGCGTATCAATAGGCTATGGAGATGCCCATCAATAGTATCAATGTGAGTGATTAGGGATTGCCATGCAACGGATGCACTAGAGCTATAAGTATATGAAAGCTCAAAAAAAAACTAAGTGGGTGTGCATCCAACTTGCTTGCTCATGAAGACCTAGGGCATTTTGAGGAAGCCCATCATTGGAATATACAAGCCAAGTTCTATAATGAAAGATTCCCACTAGTATATGAAAGTGATAACATGAGAGACTCTCTAATATGAAGATCATGGTGCTACTTTGAAGCACAACTGTGGTAAAAGGATAGTAACATTGTCCCTTCTCTATTTTTATCTCATTATATATATTTTTTCTTTTATTTGGGCCTTTCTCTTTTTTTATGGCCTCTTTTCTTTCTCTTTTTTTTTTCGTCCGGAGTCTCATCCTGACTTGTGGGGGAATCATAGTCTCCATCATCCTTTCCTCACTGGGACAATGCTCTAATGATGATCATCACACTTTTATTTTTCTTACAACTCAACAATTACAATTCGATACTTAGAACAAAATATGACTCTATATGAATGCCTCCGGCGGTGTACCGGGATGTGCAATGACTCATGAGTGACATGTATGAAAGAATTATGAACGGTGGCTTTGCCACAAATACGATGTCCACTACATGATCATGCTAAGCAATATGACAATGATGAATGTGTCATGATGGAAAGTTGCATGGAAATATATCTTGGAATGGCTATGGAAATGCCATAATAGGTAGGTATGGTGGCTATTTGAGGAAGGTATATGGTGGGTGTATGCATTGTTGAGGAAATCGTTAACTGGTAGCTGCTCGATCGGCTGGTGAGTAGGGGATTAATAGGCTAATCGGCAAGTTAATCAGCCATTTAATCAATTAATAGGACGATTTATCGGGTAATCGGCTACTCGGGGACCCTATGAGTAGGGATTAATCGGCAAGTTAACTGGTTAATCGGATGAATTCTTGAACAGGGGGTGTATGATACCGGCGAAAGATGCGCGGTATTAGAGAGGCTAGCAAAGGTGGAAGGGTGAGAGTGCGTATAATCCATGGACTCAACATTAGTCATAAAGAACTCATATACTTATTGCAAAAATCTACAAGTTATCAAAGCAAAGTATTACGTGCATGCTCCTAGGGGGATAGATTGGTAGGAAAAGACTATCGCTCATCCCCGACCGCCACTCATAAGGAAGGCAATCAAAAAATAAATCATGCTCCGACTTCATCACATAACGGTTCACCATACGTGCATGCTACAGGAATCACAAGCTTCAACACAAGTATTTCTCAAATTCACAACTACTCAACTAGCATGACTTTAATATCACCATCTCCATATCTCAAAACAATTATCAAGTATCAAACTTATCATAGTATTCAACACATTCATAAGAGAATTTTTATTATTAATCTTATGTACCAAGCATATTAGGATTTTAGGAAAATTACCATGCTATTTAAGACTCCCAAATTAATCTAAGTGAAGCATGAGAGATCAATAGTTTCTATAAAACAAATCCACCACTGTGCTCTAAAAGATATAAGTGAAGCAGTAGAGCAAAATTATATAACTCAAAAGATATAAGCGAAGCACATAGAGTATTCTAACAAATTCCAAATCATGTATGGCTCTCTCAAAAGGTGTGTACAGAAAGGATGATTGTGGTAAACTAACAAGCAAAGACTCAAATAATACAAGACGCTCCAAGCAAAACACATATCATGTGGCGAATAAAAATATAGCTCCAAGTAAAGTTACCGATAGAAGTAGACGAAAGAGGGGATGCCTTCCGGGGCATCCCCAAGCTTTGGCTTTTAGGTGTCCTTAGATTATCTTGGGGGTACCATGGGCATCCCCAAGCTTAGGCTCTTGCCACTCCTTGTTCCATAATCCATCAAATCTTTACCCAAAACTTGAAAACTTCACAACACAAAACTTAAAGTAGAAAATCTCGTGAGCTCCGTTAGCGAAAGAAAACAAAAGACCACTTCAAGGTACTCTAATGAACTCATTCTTTATTTATATTGGTGTTATACCTACTGTATTTCAACTTCTCTATGGTTTATAAACTATTTTACTAGCCATAGATTCATCAAAATAAGCAAACAACACACGAAAAACAGAATCCGTCAAAAACAGAACAGTCTGTAGTAATCTGTAGCTAGCGCAAGATCTGGAACCCCAAAAATTCTAAAATAAAATGCTGGACGTTAGGAATTTTTCTATTAATCATCTTCAAAAATAATTAACTAAATAGCACTCTCCAAATAAAAATGGCAGTAGTTCTCGTGAGTGCTAAAGTTTCTGTTTTTTACAGCAAGTTCAACAAGACTTTCCCCAAGTCTTCCCAACGGTTCTACTTGGCACAAACACTAATTAAACACAAAAAAACACAACCAAAACAGAGTCTAGAAAATTTATTTATTAATAAACAGGATCAAAAAGCAAGTAATAAAAATAAAATTGGGTTGCCTCCCAACAAGCGCTATCGTTTAACGCCCTAGCTAGGCATAACAAGCAAGAATAGATCTAGTTATTGCCATCTTTGGTAGGCAATTCTTCAATGAGGCATCTACCATCTTTAGGAATTTCTTTATTTTTATTGATTATCAAACTTTTAGGCCCAAGATCGAAAAATTTATTTGTAACAAATGGTTCCTTAATGATAGCAAAGCGATTGGGATGAATGCTTATAGATTTGAGATCCGCAGTTTCCTTACTGGAGGATTCACCCTTATTTTTAGGAACATACATAAGCTTGGCAATTTTAGTGGGAGGACTTGGAGTATTCTTTATGGAAGAAAAAGCGGTTCCCATGTTGGTAATAATATCCTCAAGTTTATCGATCCTAGTGGAATCGAGATTTATTTTCTCATTAACTGTGGGTTTCTTTTCTTTAATATTTTTCAAAGTAACTCCTACTTTAGATCCATATTGAGAGATTCGGTTGTGGATCTTTTTATCCAAATTTTCAATTAACTCTACAGTATCAACCTTATTTTCAATAATCTCAAGCCTTTGCATTGAAGGAAATATGCCCTAGAGGCAATAATAATGTTATTATTTTATTTCCTTATATCATGACAAATGTTTATTATTCATGCTATAATTGTATTATCCGGAAACATAATACTTGTGTGAATACATAGACAAACCAAACGTCACTAGTATGCCTCTACTTGACTAGCTCATTAATCAAAGATGGTTATGTTTCCTAACCATAGACATGTGTTGTCATTTGATTAACGGGATCACATTATTAGGAGAATGATGTGATTGACATGACCCATTCCATTAGCTTAGCACCCGATCGTTTAGTATGTTGCTATTGCTTTCTTCATGACTTATACATGTTCTTATGACTATGAGATTATGCAACTCCCGTGTGCCGGAGGAACACTTTGTGTGCTACCAAACGTCACAACGTAACTAGGTGATTATAAAGGAGCTCTACAGGTGTCTCCAAAGGTACATGTTGGGTTGGCGTATTTCGAGATTAGGATTTGTCACTCCGATTGTCGGAGAGGTATCTCTGGGCCCTCTCGGTAATGCACATCACATAAGCCTTGCAAGCATTTCAACTAATGAGTTAGTTGCGAGATGATGTATTACGAAACGAGTAAAGAGACTTGCCGGTAACGAGATTGAACTAGGTATTGAGATACCGACGATCGAATCTCGGGCAAGTAAAATACCGATGACAAAGGGAACAACGTATGTTGTTATGCGGTCTGACCGATAAAGATCTTCGTAGAATATGTAGGAGCCAATATGAGCATCCAGGTTCCGCTATTGGTTATTGACCGGAGACGTGTCTCGGTCATGTCTACATTGTTCTCGAACCCGTAGGGTCCGCACGCTTAAGGTTTCGATGACAGTTATATTATGAGTTTATGAGTTTTGATGTACCGAAGTTAGTTCGGAGTCCCGGATGTGATCACGGACATAACGAGGAGTCTCGAAATGGTCGAGACATAAAGATTGATATATTAGACGGCTATATTCGGACACCGGAAGTGTTCCGGGTGATTTCGGAGAAAACCGGAGAGCCGGAGGGTTACCGGAACCCTACCGGGAGAAGTAATGGGCCATATGGGCCTTAGTGGAGAGAGAGAGGGGCAGCCAGGGTGGGCCGCGCGCCTCCTCCCCCTGGTCCGAATTGGACTAGGAGAGGGGGGGCGGCGCCCCCCTTTCCTTCTCCCTCCCCACTTCCTTCCCCCTCCTAGTAGGAGTCCTACTCCTACTAGGAGGAGGACTCCTCCTGGCGCGCCAATAGGGGCCGGCCGGCCTCCTCCCCTTGCTCCTTTATATACGGGGGCAGGGGGCACCCCTAGACACACAAGTTGATCCACGTGATCATATTCTTAGCCGTGTGCGGTGCCCCCTTCCACCATAATCCTCGATAATATTGTAGCGGTGCTTAGGCGAAGCCCTGCGACGGTAGTACATCAAGATCGTCACCACGCCGTCGTGCTGACGGAACTCGACCCCGACACTTTGCTGGATCGGAGTCCGGGGATCATCATCGAGCTGAACGTGTGCTAAAACTCGGAGGTGCCGTAGTTTCGGTGCTTGATCGGTCGGGCCGTGAAGAGGTACGACTACATCAACCGCGTTGTGCTAACGCTTCCGCTGTCGGTCTACAAGGGTACGTAGATCACACTCTCCCCTCTCGTTGCTATGCATCACCATGATCTTGCGTGTGCGTAGGAAATTTTTGAAATTACTACGTTCCCAACAGTGGCATCCGAGCCTAGGTTTTATGTGTTGATGTTATATGCACGAGTAGAACACAAGTGAGTTGTGGGCGATATAAGTCATACTGCTTACCAGCATGTCATACTTTGGTTCGGCGGTATTGTTGGACGAAGCGGCCCGGACCGACATTACGCGTACGCTTACGCGAGACCGGTTCTCCCGACGTGCTTTGCACAAAGGTGGCTAGCGGGTGACAGTTTCTCCAACTTTAGTTGAACCGAGTGTGGCTACGCCCGGTCCTTGCGAAGGTTAAAACAACACCAACTTGACAAACTATCGTTGTGGTTTTGATGCGTAGGTAAGATTGGTTCTTGCTTAAGCCCGTAGCAGCCACGTAAAACTTGCAACAACAAAGTAGAGGACGTCTAACTTGTTTTTGCAGGGCATGTTGTGATGTGATATGGTCAAGACATGATGCTAAATTTTATTGTATGAGATGATCATGTTTTGTAACCAAGTTATCGGCAACTGGCAGGAGCCATATGGTTGTCGCTTTATTGTATGCAATGCAATTGCGCTGTAATGCTTTACTTTATCACTAAGCGGTAGCGATAGTCGTGGAAGCATAAGATTGGCGAGACGACAACGATGCTACGATGGTGATCAAGGTGTCGCGCCGGTGACGATGGTGATCACGACGGTGCTTCGAAGATGGAGATCACAAGCACAAGATGATGATGGCCATATCATATCACTTATATTGATTGCATGTGATGTTTATCTTTTATGCATCTTATCTTGCTTTGATTGACGGTAGCATTTTAAGATGATCTCTCACTAATTATCAAGAAGTGTTCTCCCTGAGTATGCACCGTTGCGAAAGTTCTTCGTGCTGAGACACCACGTGATGATCGGGTGTGATAGGCTCTACGTTCAAATACAACGGGTGCAAAACAGTTGCACACGCAGAATACTCAGGTTATACTTGACGAGCCAAGCATATACAGATATGGCCTCGGAACACGGAGACCGAAAGGTCGAGCGTGAATCATATAGTAGATATGATCAACATAGCGATGTTCACCAATGAAACTACTCCATCTCACGTGATGATCGGACATGGTTTAGTTGATTTGGATCACGTAATCACTTAGAGGATTAGAGGGATGTCTATCTAAGTGGGAGTTCTTTAGTAATATGATTAATTGAACCTAAATTTATCATGAACTTAGTACCTGATAGTATCTTGCTTGTTTATGTTTGATTGTAGATAGATGGCCCGTGCTGTTGTTCCGTTGAATTTTAATGCGTTCCTTGAGAAAGCAAAGTTGAAAGATGATGGTAGCAATTACACGGACTGGGTCCGTAACTTGAGGATTATCCTCATTGCTGCACAGAAGAATTACGTCCTGGAAGCACCGCTGGGTGCCAGGCCTGCTGCTGGAGCAACACCAGATGTTATGAACGTCTGGCAGAGCAAAGCTGATGACTACTCGATAGTTCAGTGTGCCATGCTTTACGGCTTAGAATCGGGACTTCAACGACGTTTTGAACGTCATGGAGCATATGAGATGTTCCAGGAGTTGAAGTTAATATTTCAAGCAAATGCCCGGATTGAGAGATATGAAGTCTCCAATAAGTTCTATAGCTGCAAGATGGAGGAGAACAGTTCTGTCAGTGAGCATATACTCAAAATGTCTGGGTATAATAATCACTTGATTCAATTGGGAGTTAATCTTCCAGATGATTGCGTCATTGACAGAATTCTCCAATCACTGCCACCAAGCTACAAGAGCTTCGTGATGAACTATAATATGCAAGGGATGAATAAGACTATTCCCGAGCTCTTCGCAATGCTGAAAGCTGCGGAGGTAGAAATCAAGAAGGAGCATCAAGTGTTGATGGTCAATAAGACCACTAGTTTCAAGAAAAAGGGCAAAGGGAAGAAGAAGGGGAACTTCAAAAAGAACAGCAAGCAAGTTGCTACTCAAGAGAAGAAACCCAAACCTGGACCTAAGCCTGAAACTGAGTGCTTCTACTGCAAGCAGACTGGTCACTGGAAGCGGAACTGCCCCAAGTATTTGGCGGATAAGAAGGATGGCAAGGTGAACAAAGGTATATGTGATATACATGTTATTGATGTGTACCTTACTAATGCTCGCAGTAGCACCTGGGTATTTGATACTGGTTCTGTTGCTAACATTTGCAACTCGAAACAGGGACTACAGATTAAGCGAAGATTGGCTAAGGACGAGGTGACGATGCGCGTGGGAAATGGTTCCAAAGTCGATGTGATCGCGGTCGGCACGCTACCTCTACATCTACCTTCGGGATTAGTATTAGACCTAAATAATTGTTATTTGGTGCCAGCGTTAAGCATGAACATTATATCTGGATCTTGTTTGATGCGAGACGGTTATTCATTTAAATCAGAGAATAATGGTTGTTCTATTTATATGAGTAATATCTTTTATGGTCATGCACCCTTAAAGAGTGGTCTATTCTTATTAAATCTCGATAGTAGTGACACACATATTCATAATGTTGAAACCAAAAGATGCAGAGTTGATAATGATAGTGCAACTTATTTGTGGCACTGCCGTTTGGGTCATATCGGTGTAAAGCGCATGAAGAAACTCCATACTGATGGGCTTTTGGAACCACTTGATTATGAATCACTTGGTACTTGCGAACCGTGCCTTATGGGTAAGATGACAAAAACACCGTTCTCCGGTACTATGGAGAGAGCAACAGATTTGTTGGAAATCATACATACAGATGTATGTGGTCCGATGAATGTTGAGGCTCGTGGCGGATATCGTTATTTTCTCACCTTCACAGATGACTTAAGCAGATATGGGTATATCTACTTAATGAAACATAAGTCTGAAACATTTGAAAAGTTCAAAGAATTTCAGAGTGAAGTTGAAAATCATCGTAACAAGAAAATAAAATTCCTGCGATCTGATCGTGGAGGAGAATATTTGAGTTACGAGTTTGGTGTACATTTGAAACAATGCGGAATAGTTTCGCAACTCACGCCACCCGGAACACCACAGCGTAATGGTGTGTCCGAACGTCGTAATCGTACTTTACTAGATATGGTGCGATCTATGATGTCTCTTACTGATTTACCGCTATCGTTTTGGGGTTATGCTCTAGAGACGGCCGCATTCACGTTAAATAGGGCACCATCAAAATCCGTTGAGACGACGCCTTATGAACTATGGTTTGGCAAGAAACCAAAGTTGTCGTTTCTGAAAGTTTGGGGTTGCGATGCTTATGTGAAAAAGCTTCAACCTGATAAGCTCGAACCCAAATCGGAGAAATGTGTCTTCATAGGATATCCAAAGGAAACTATTGGATACACCTTCTATCACAGATCCGAAGGCAAAACTTTTGTTGCTAAATTCGGAAACTTTCTAGAGAAGGAGTTTCTCTCGAAAGAAGTGAGTGGGAGGAAAGTAGAACTTGATGAGGTAACTGTACCTGCTCCATTATTGGAAAGTAGTACATCACAGAAACCAGTTTCTGTGACACCTACACCAATTAGTGAGGAAGCTAATGATGATGATCATGAAGCTTCAGAACAAGATACTACTGAACCTCGTAGATCAACCAGAGTAAGATCCGCACCAGAGTGGTACGGTAATCCTGTTCTGGAAGTCATGCTACTAGATCATGATGAACCTACGAACTATGGAGAAGCGATGGTGAGCCCAGATTCCGCAAAATGGCTTGAAGCCATGAAATCTGAGATGGGATCCATGTATGAGAACAAAGTATGGACTTTGGTTGACTTGCCCAATGATCGGCAAGCAATTGAGAATAAATGGATCTTTAAGAAGAAGACTGACGCTGACGGTAATGTTACTGTCTACAAAGCTCGACTTGTCGCAAAAGGTTTTCGACAAGTTCAAGGGATTGACTACGATGAGACCTTCTCACCCGTAGCGATGCTTAAGTCTGTCCGAATCATGTTAGCAATTGCCGCATTTTATGATTATGAAATTTGGCAGATGGATGTCAAAACTGCATTCCTGAATGGATTTCTGCAAGAAGAGTTGTATATGATGCAACCGGAAGGTTTTGTCGATCCAAAGGGAGCTAACAAAGTGTGCAAGCTCCAGCGATCCATTTATGGACTGGTGCAAGCCTCTCGGAGTTGGAATAAACGCTTTGATAGTGTGATCAAAGCATTTGGTTTTGTACAGACTTTTGGAGAAGCCTGTATTTACAAGAAAGTGAGTGGGAGCTCTGTAGCATTTCTGATATTATATGTAGATGACATATTACTAATCGGAAATGATATAGAATTTCTGGATAGCATAAAGGGATACTTGAATAAGAGTTTTTCAATGAAAGACCTCGGTGAAGCTGCTTACATATTGGGCATTAAGATCTATAGAGACAGATCAAGACGCTTAATTGGACTTTCACAAAGCACATACCTTGACAAAGTTTTGAAAAAGTTCAAAATGGATCAAGCAAAGAAAGGATTCTTGCCTGTGTTACAAGGTGTGAAATTGAGTAAGACTCAATGCCCGACCAATGCAGAAGATAGAGAGAAAATGAAAGATGTTCCCTATGCTTCAGCCATAGGCTCTATCATGTATGCAATGCTGTGTACCAGACCTGATGTGTGTCTTGCTATAAGTCTAGCAGGCAGGTACCAAAGTAATCCAGGAGTGGATCACTGGACAGCGGTCAAGAACATCCTGAAATACCTGAAAAGGACTAAGGATATGTTTCTCATATATGGAGGTGACAAAGAGCTCATCGTAAATGGTTACGTTGATGCAAGCTTTGACACTGATCCGGACGATTCTAAATCGCAAACCGGATACGTGTTTACATTAAACGGTGGAGCTGTCAGTTGGTGCAGTTCTAAACAAAGCGTTGTGGCGGGATCTACATGTGAAGCGGAGTACATAGCTGCTTCGGAAGCAGCAAACGAAGGAGTCTGGATGAAGGAGTTCATATCCGATCTAGGAGTCATACCTAGTGCATCGGGTCCAATGAAAATCTTTTGTGACAATACTGGTGCAATTGCCTTGGCAAAGGAATCCAGATTTCACAAGAGAACCAAGCACATCAAGAGACGCTTCAATTCCATCCGGGATCTAGTCCAGGTGGGAGACATAGAGATTTGCAAGATACATACGGATCTGAATGTAGCAGACCCGTTGACTAAGCCTCTTCCACGAGCAAAACATGATCAGCACCAAAGCTCCATGGGTGTTAGAATCATTACTGTGTAATCTAGATTATTGACTCTAGTGCAAGTGGGAGACTGAAGGAAATATGCCCTAGAGGCAATAATAATGTTATTATTTTATTTCCTTATATCATGATAAATGTTTATTATTCATGCTAGAATTGTATTATCCGGAAACATAATACTTGTGTGAATACATAGACAAACCAAACGTCACTAGTATGCCTCTACTTGACTAGCTCATTAATCAAAGATGGTTATGTTTCCTAACCATAGACATGTGTTGTCATTTGATTAACGGGATCACATTATTAGGAGAATGATGTGATTGACATGACCCATTCCATTAGCTTAGCACCCGATCGTTTAGTATGTTGCTATTGCTTTCTTCATGACTTATACATGTTCCTATGACTATGAGATTATGCAACTCCCGTTTGCCGGAGGAACACTTTGTGTGCTACCAAACGTCACAACGTAACTGGGTGATTATAAAGGAGCTCTACAGGTGTCTCCAAAGGTACATGTTGGGTTGGCGTATTTCGAGATTAGGATTTGTCACTCCGATTGTCGGAGAGGTATCTCTGGGCCCTCTCGGTAATGCACATCACATAAGCCTTGCAAGCATTTCAACTAATGAGTTAGTTGCGAGATGATGTATTACGAAACGAGTAAAGAGACTTGCCGGTAACGAGATTGAACTAGGTATTGAGATACCGACGATCGAATCTCGGGCAAGTAAAATACCGATGACAAAGGGAACAACGTATGTTGTTATGCGGTCTGACCGATAAAGATCTTCGTAGAATATGTAGGAGCCAATATGAGCATCCAGGTTCCGCTATTGGTTATTGACCGGAGACGTGTCTCGGTCATGTCTACATTGTTCTCGAACCCGTAGGGTCCGCACGCTTAAGGTTTCGATGACAGTTATATTATGAGTTTATGAGTTTTGATGTACCGAAGTTAGTTCGGAGTCCCGGATGTGATCACGGACATAACGAGGAGTCTCGAAATGGTCGAGACATAAAGATTGATATATTAGACGGCTATATTCGGACACCGGAAGTGTTCCGGGTGATTTCGGAGAAAACCGGAGAGCCGGAGGGTTACCGGAACCCTACCGGGAGAAGTAATGGGCCATATGGGCCTTAGTGGAGAGAGAGAGGGGCAGCCAGGGTGGGCCGCGCGCCTCCTCCCCCCTGGTCCGAATTGGACTAGGAGAGGGGGGGCGGCGCCCCCCTTTCCTTCTCCCTCCCCACTTCCTTCCCCCTCCTAGTAGGATTCCTACTCCTACTAGGAGGAGCACTCCTCCTGGCGCGCCAATAGGGGCCGGCCGGCCTCCTCCCCTTGCTCCTTTATATACGGGGGCAGGGGGCACCCCTAGACACACAAGTTCATCCACGTGATCATATTCTTAGTCGTGTGCGGTGCCCCCTTCCACCATAATCCTCGATAATATTGTAGCGGTGCTTAGGCAAAGCCCTGCGACGGTAGTACATCAAGATCGTCACCACGCCGTCGTGCTGATGGAACTCTACCCCAACACTTTGCTGGATCGGAGTCCGGGGATCGTCATCGAGCTGAACGGGTGCTAAAACTCGGAGGTGCCGTAGTTTCGGTGCTTGATCGGTCGGGCCGTGAAGACATACGACTACATCAACCGCGTTGTGCTAACGCTTCCGCTGTCGGTCTACAAGGGTACGTAGATCACACTCTCCCCTCTCGTTGCTATGCATCACCATGATCTTGCGTGTGCGTAGGAAAATTTTGAAATTACTATGTTATCCAACATGCATTACATGCTCCAAAGTTAATATAGTTCCATTAACCAAGAGAGGGGGCGAGCCAAATAAATCTAACATAGCATTATAAGAATCGAAAGTATGGCTACCGAAAAAGTTCCCTCAGGTAATAGTATCAAGAACATAATGGTGCCAAGGAGTAATGCCTACATAAAAATTGCAAAGAAGAACAGAAGTAGATTGCTTCCTAGTGGATCTATTTTGAGCATTGCAAATTCTATACCAAGCATCTTTTAGATTTTCTCCCTCCCTTTGCTTAAAATTTAGAGTTTCATTCTCGGGAGACAACGGAGAAGATAAGGGACTAGCCATAACGACAAGCAACAAACTAACACACAAGCAAACAAAAAGCAAGCGGGCAAAAAGAGGGAAATAGAGAGGGAGGATAGAGAGAGAGAGGGTGAATAAAACGGCAAGGGTGTTGTGGGGGAGAGGAAAACGAGAGGCAAATGGCAAATAATGTAATGCGGGAGATAAGGGTATGTGATAGGTACTTGGTATGTTGACTTTTGGGTAGACCTCCTAGGCAACGGCGCTAGAAATCCTTCTTGCTACCTCTTGAGCACTGCGTTGGTTTTCCACGAAGAGGAAGGGATGATGCAGCAAAGTAGCATAAGTATTTCCCTCAGTTTTTGAGAACCAAGGTATCAATCCAGTAGGAGGCTACGCGCGAGTCCCTCGTACCTGCACAAAACAAATAAATCCTTGCAACCAACGCAAATAGGGGTTGTCAATCCCTATAGGGCCAATTGCGAGAGTGCGATCTGATAGATATGATAAGATAATATTTTTGGTATTTTTATGATAAAGATGCAAAGCAAAATAAAGGCAAAGTAAATAGAAAAGGAAATAACTAAGTAGTAGGAGATCAATATGATAAAGATAGACCCGGGGGCCATAGGTTTCACTAGTGGCTTCTCTCGAGAGCATAAGTATTCTACGGTGGGTGAACAAATTACTGTTGAGCAATTGACAGAATTGAGCATAGTTATGAGAATATCTAGGTATGATCATGTATATAGGCATCACGTCCGAGACAAGTAGACCGACTCCTGCCTGCATCTACTACTATTACTCCACTCATCGACCGCTATCCAGCATGCATCAAGAGTATTAAGTTAAAAACAGAGTAACACCTTAAGCAAGATGACATGATGTAGAGGGATAGACTCATGCAATATGAAGAAAACCCCATCTTGTTATCCTCGATGGCAACAATACAATATGTGCCTTGCTGCCCTTACTGTCACCGGGAAAGGACACCGCAAGATTGAACCCAAAGCTAAGCACTTCTCCCATTGCAAGAAATATTAATCTAGTAGGCCAAACCAAACTAATAATTCAAAGAGACTTGCAAAGATAACCAATCATACATAAAAGAATTCAGCGAAGATTCAAATATTATTCATAGATAGACTTGATCATAAACCCACAATTCATCGGTATCAACAAACACACCGCAAAAAGAAGATTACATCGAATAGATCTCCACAAGAGAGGGGGAGAACATTGTATTTAGATCCAAAAAGAGAGAAGAAGCCATCTAGCTACTAACTATGGACCCGTAGGTCTAAGGTAAACTACTCACACTTCATCGGAGAGGCTATGATGTTGATGTAGAAGCCCTCCGTGATCGATGCCCCCTCTGGCGGAGCTCCGGAATAGGCCCCAAGATGGGATCTCGTGGATACAGAAAGTTACGGCGGTGGAATTAGGGTTTTGGCTCTGTATCTGATCGTTTGGGGGTACGTGGATATATATAGGAGGACGGAGTATGCCGGTGGAGCAATAGGGGGCCCATGAGGGTGGAGGGCGCGCCTGGGGGGGGGGGGCGTAGGCACGCCCCCTACCTCGTGGCCTCCTGTTTCTTTCCTTGACGTAGGGTCCAAGTCTCCCGGATCATAATCTTCCTAAAAATCACGTTCCCGAAGGTTTCATTACGTTTGGACTCCGTTTGATATTCCATTTCTTCGAAACCCTAAAACAGGCAAAAACAACAATTTTGGGCTGGGCCTCCGGTTAATAGGTTAGTCCCAAAAAAGTGGACAATAAAGCCCAATAATGTCCAAAACAGTAGATAATATAGCATGGAGCAATCAAAAATTATAGATACGTTGGAGACATATCAAGCACGCTGAAGCGGACACTGAGGATGCAAGCACTTCTCGGGCAGGTATGGTCAACACACATTCTGCTATGTCTTCCTAATTGTCTTGATGGTCAACTGAAATCTTTCTGTCAAGTGACCGCAACACCAACAGACATCATCCACCTTCCAGACGACGAGGAGGAGCCTCCAAGAAGTGCAGGAGGAAGAGGCAAGACTTCTACCACCTCACGAAGCTTCACCAAGAGAGTGACTTCAGGCTGGATGTCTCATACACCGCCGGAAACTGCTCTTCAAGAACCAGGTGGTTTGTCTCGAGCTGGTGTTTCTTTTGCCGCCCCTCCGTTGGCTGCTCAGCCTCTGGTGTCGACTGCTCCTGCCTCGGGTCCAACTAGACAACCACAAGTGTTGATCCCTCCAGCTACACCCCCGACTCCTGCGTCGAGTGCGTTCACTCTGCAACATGTCCTAGAGGACCAGACTGGAGCCAACAAGGAGGCTATGATTCAAGCTGGCCTAATGATGCAGCGTCTAAAGGAGGTGCATGAAGCCAGCAAGTCTGCTTATGACGCCAGTTTAGCCCTTCAAGCCAATGTCAGTAAGTACAATTGTAAGTTGATTTCCGATTGGATTTTGTCTGTCTTGAATTTATACACCCACTGGGTGTTTCCTTTTTATTCTGTATTTCTTCCACTCGAACCGTTCAGGCCATGCCGAGTGGGAAACTGATCCAGTGGGGGCACGCTGAGTGCACCCACTAGCTATAGTCCCCGAGACCGCCGTCGAATGTTTGATTCGGCTGGGGTCTGAGAACAAGTTGCTTTCTCTTTTTTTGTATTCTATCCACTCGAAACGGTCAGGCCGTGCCGAGTGGGGAATCAATTCAGTGGGGGCACGCTGAGTGCGCCCACTGGGTGTAGTCCCCGAGACTGCTATCGGATGTTTGATTCGGCACGGGTCTTAGATCACCTTTGGTAGTAGCAATCTGGATTTTCTCTTCTCCACTCAAAAGTGGAGGGTATACTTTTGAGAATATTTTTTCGTCAACTGAATTGTCTTTTTGTTGATCTCAGAAATCTTGTGAACTTCGGACTTAGTATGTTGCTCTGGAGAAGGAGAAGATCCAACTCCAACTGGACCTAGAACTTGCCAAGAAGAACTTGAAGCAGGCTTGGGAGGAGGTGAAGACCATGGGAGGTAACACTTCGCTGACTATGTGCTTCGTGATTTTTTTCTTTTCGTCCTTTGAACTAAGTGATTCCACTCGAACAGAAGAATGTTAACTCCAAGAGTGACTGAAGAATGTTATTTCTTTAGACACCATGAATCAGGCATTGGAGAGGAAGGACAATGTACTCGTGGGGGCGTAGAAGGTGGCTCGAGAGAAGACTGAAGTGGCTGAGGAAAAACTAGCTTTAGTCGGCAAGCTCGAAGAGGAGAATGCAACCCTGAAGACTGTTGTTGAGGAGGTGAAGAAGGAAGCTACTCAACTTAAGGAGGAGAAAGTCATCCTGACCGAAAAGGTGGACTAGCTCCCTTGAAAGAGGGATGAGCTGGAGGAATAGTTGGGGGGGGGGGGCTTGCAAAGAAGATGTACATCATGCTTGAAGGTATCCTTTTTCATCCGAGTGAATTCTCAAGAGCTTCGGAAACCATGTCGCTTCTGACTCATTTTTCCCCTTTGTGCAGAGTTCTGCCAGAACTTCGAGCAAGAAACATAATGAATTGAAACAGGTCTGGACCCCACCAAGTCACTCGTCAAAGATGATGCCTCTATGAATGTGCTAGGACTTGAAGCTCGTCTCGACAGTGTCTTGGGGTACATCGCTCGACTGAAGGTTGCACTGCCAAGGATAGACAAGGAGCCGTGGCCAGAGGATACACTTCAGAACGACCTCGAGTCACTGATGACTCGGCTCAATGAAATCCCTGGTCGAGTGCAAGCATGGAAGAAATCAGCCGCCCCCTGCGGAGCCGATGTGGCGCTGTCACTTGTTCGTGTCCATTGCAAAGAAGCTAGGGAAGACAAGCTGAAGGCTCTTCAAGTGGCGAACACGAAGAAGCTCCAATTTGAAAGTTTCATGGAGACCTTCATTGATGCATCCACTCGGATCGTAGATGGCATTGATCTGGACACCTTTTTTGAGCTCGCGAGTCCTCCTCCCGAGTGAAAAAACTTTAAGATCCAAACTTATTTGCCTCGGAATGCCGAGTGATCCTGTAAGCGTTAAACTCTTTCGGGTTCGCTGCCCGAGTATTTTTGCTTGTGTTTCTAAACTTGATGGATTTATCTGAAAATTGCTTTCCAATTTACTGCATGTTTCAAGTGAATGGATTTGTTTAACTTAGGTGAGAACGGGCCCGCAGCTAAGCCCCGCCAGTGGGAGGGATGCTCTCACTCGGAGAAGTTTTTTTAACTTAGGCGAGAATGGGCTTCAAGGCTAAGCCCCCGAGTGGGAGGGATGCTCTCACTCAGAGTAGGTTTTTAACTTAGGCGAGGACGGGCTCACGGCTAAGTCACCGAGTGGGAGGGATGCTCTCACTCGGAGAAGTTTTTTAACTTAGGCAAGGATGGGATCGCGGCAAAGTCCCCAAGTGAGAGGGATGCTCCCACTCGGAGAAGTTTTCTAAGTTAGGCAAGGACGGGCTCGCGGCTAAGTCCCCGAGTGATAGGGATGCTCTCACTCGGAGAAGTTTTTTAACTTAGACAAGGACGGCCTCACGGGTAGGCCCCCGAGTGGGAGTGATGCTCTCACTAGGAGTAGTTTTTTAACTTATGCAAGGACGGGCTCGCGGCTAAGTCCTGGAGTGAGAGGGATGCTCTCACTCGAAGAAGTTTTTTAACTTTGGCGAGGATGGGCTTGCGGCTAAGCCCTTGAGTGGGAGGGATGCTCTCACTCCAAGTAGTTTTTTAACTTAGGCAAGGATGGTCTCGCGGCTAAGTCCCTGAGTGGGAGGGATGCTCTCACTTGGAGAAGTTTTTTAACTTAGACGAGAACGGGATCGTTACTAAGCTCCCGAGTGGGAGGAATGCTCTCACTCGAAGTAGTTTTTTAACTTAGGCAAGCACAAGCTTGTGGCTAAGCCCCTGAGTGGGAGGGATGCTCTCACTTGGGGTAGTTTTTTTAACTTAGGCGAGGACAGGGTCCCGGTAAGCCCTTGAGTGGGAGGGATACTCCCACTCAGAGTAGTTTTTTTTAACTTAGGCGAGGGCAGGCTCGCGGCTAAGTCCCCGAGTGAGAGGGATGCTCTCACTTGGAGAAGTTTTTTTAACTTAGGTGAGGACGGGCTCGCGACTAAGCCCCCGAGTGGGAGGGATGCTCTCACTCAGAGTAGTTTTTTTAACTTAGGTGAGGACGGGCTCGCGACTAAGCCCCCGAGTGGGAGGGATGCTCCCACTCGGATTAGTATTTTAACTCAAGTAGTGAAAACATGTTTCACAGCTGAGTCACCCACTGGGGGTTTTGAACACACGCTTATGCGAGAGAAATCATCATGGGACTGCGGGAGTCATGTCTTGATAAACAATCTAAAAGTACTCTTATTACATCTCGACAATCCGAGTGTTAGGTTTAAAATCGGCGAAGAAGATCTGCATTCCAGGCGTGTGGCTTGTCGACCTTCTTCGCGAGGTTGTAGAGGTGGCAGGCCCCATTGTGTAACACCTTGGTGACGATGAAGGGGCCTTCCCATGCAGGGGAAAGTTTGTGTGGCCGCTGCTGGTCCACTCGGAGCATGAGGTCTCCTTCTTGGGATGCTCGACTTCTGACATTCCTGGCGTGGAATCGATGAAGATCTTGCTGATAAACAGTCGACCAATCAGGGCCATCTCACCTCCTCTTCCAAAAGATCAACGGTGTCCTTCCATGCTTGCTATGCCTCAGCTTCCGAGTAGAGTTCCACTCGATGTGCGTTGTGGAAGAGATCACTAGGCAGCACAACTTCAGCTCCATACACCATGAAGAAAGGAGTGCGGTTAGTGGACAGATTTGGAGTCATCCTTAAACCCCATAGGACAGATGGCAGTTCAGTCATCCATGCTCCAACTACATGTTCAAGGTCACACATGAGTCGAGGTTTCAATCCTTGAAGGATAAGGCCGTTTGCCCTCTCAGCTTGACCATTCGACTGCGGGAGCGCAACGGGTGCGTAATCTACCTGAGTGCCTTAGGTGGCGCATAAGTTTCTGAACTCTTCTGAATCAAAGTTTGAGCCATTATCTATGATAATACATTGTGGAACTCCGTATCTGAATACCAACTCTTTTAGGAACTTGATGGCTATCTTTGAATCTAACTTCTTGATATGCTTGGCTTCAATCCACTTAGTGAACTTGTCGACTGCTACAAACAGATGAGTGAAGCCACTTCTGCCGGTCTTGAGTAGTCCAACCATGTCCAGCCATCACACCGCAAACGACTACACGAGTGGAATGGTATTCAGGGCATATGCGGGCTTATGAGACATGTTTGCGTAGAACTTACATCCTTCACACCACTGAACGATCTCCTTTGCAGCTTCATTGGCCCGCAGCCAGTAAAACCCAACTCGGTATGCTTTGGCCACAATTGTCCGAGAGGACGCATGGTGACCACAGGTCCCCGAGTGAATCTCATCCAGAATCAGTCGACCCTCTTTTGGAGAAATGCATCATTGAGCTACGCTAGTAACTGTTGGTGTTCTGGGAATGGGGGTCCCTAGACTTGCCTGCCTGCGGCTCATGGCGTGGCTCCACCAGCGGCCCTGTGTGGCCCATCTTCACTAGCAAGCACTCAAGACCCTCGCGAAGGGCCAAGCCTCGCGAGGCGGATGACCCAAGACCTCCTCGGGGGTAGCCTCACAAGGCTGGCTTGCGGGGGTAGCCTCGCGAGGTCCCCGTGACGTAAGCCATGACGACCAAGGCCAGGTGGGCACCAGGCGGGTGCCAGCGCGCGCAGTGTCCTCGTTTCCTCTTTGGTGCTAAAGAGGCAAGCTCAGGCGTGGAGTCCCGAGGCATCAATCAAAGGTTTCCATATCGGTGCAACAAGACTAAGACCAGCAGGACGGCAGGATGGAGGTCACCGTGGAGCCCAAGACGGCGTCACCACCAGAGCCTTTGGCAGGCGAAGACTACTTTTGTCAGGATAACTTGTACTAGTTGTCCGCCTTCAAACTAGGCTGTTGTGGGATCCCTTCCCGTTCAATATTTGGGAAGAGGACTAGGGCCTCTATAAATAGGACCAACCACCACCTTAGCAAAAGGGAGGAGGATCATTCAGACCACCAGACACCACACAAGCTCGCCAAGCACAAGAACACCTCTCCTCAGGAGGCCGTTCCTCCCCTTGTAACTGTTCATCCTAAGCCCACGAGGCAATCCACCACACCACACTCGAGTAGGGTATTACACTGCAACGGTGGCCCGAACCAGTAAAATCTTGTGTCCCTTTGTTCTATGAGTTCGAGGCGCTAAGACTTGAGATTGTGGTGAGGGAGAGAGCTAGAGGGGGAGAGATCTTTGTGCGCACCCTAGTGTTCGAACCTCAAGGGTTTTACCGGAACCCAAAATCTGACATTTGGCGCGCTAGGTAGGGGGTGCGCCGAAACTTCACCTCTCCGCATGCTCCGTCTAGCTTCATGGCGGATGCTACCCCTCCGGCTTGGCCGGCGTGCGCTTGTGGATGCGCCGCGGGCGTTCGGGCCTCCACCCACACCTTGTGATAGGTGCGGTCGCCACGCAAGTTCAAGACAGAGATGCCACCCCGCTACGATGGCGCGGCAGATCCAACGGCCTTCTTGCAGGCGTATGAGGAGGCCGTCCTCGAAGCCGGAGGCGATGACCAGGTCATGGCTAACTGGTTCCTCTAGGCCCTGGCCGGCATGCCACGCGCCTGGCTGCTCAGGCTGCTAGGATCTTCCGTGACCTCCTGGGAGGAACTGCACGGTCTCTTCGTCGCGCGCTTCGCGGCACCGGTGCCCCTCGCCGTTGCGGCCCTCCACGGCGGCTCGCAAGAACCACCCTCAGACCGTCACACCAAGCCGTTCTTTCGCTATATTGGCACCGCCTCCACGCGCCAAGGAGCTCCCCCGGGTTGGGCGGTGCCCAAGGCCGACCTAACCTTCAACGCGGGGGATCACCCCGCCACCACCATTGGCCCGAGCATGCTCCCAATGCTGTGCACGCCCACCATCTGCAGCATAGCTGTCACCAAGACCTCATCGATGGCGGCGCCGGTCTCAACATGCTCTCCGTGGAGGCTTTCAGCCTTTTCCATGTACCGCTTCAACGGCTCCAACCCAGCAATCCCTTCTCCGGGGTCGGCGGCGACTCCGCTAGCCCCTTGGGGCAGATCCGCCTCCTGGTGACCTTCGGCACCCACGACAATGACCACACCGAGCTGATTGACTTCGACATCGCCCGCGTCGGCCTCCCGTACAACACCATCCTCGGATACCCGGCTCTGGCCCAGTTCATGGCTGCGACCCATCCGGCATACAACCTCATGAAGATGCCCGAGAGCAAAGACGTCCTCACCGTGGTTGGGGATACCAAGGAGGCCCTAGCGGCGCTCGGGTGCGCCCTAAAAACCACCGCGGTGGCACGACCGGCCAACGAGGCCGTCCCAGGGGCTAAGGATGCCACGCCAGCAAAGAAGAAGCAGCTGTTCACTCAAGATTGGGCTGAAACCATGTAGGTGTCGGTCGAGCAAGATGGGTCCTTGGGCGTCACCTTCATCATAGGCGCCGACCTCGACCCAAATCAAGAGGAGGCACTGGTGAAGTTCTTGCGCGCGAACAAGGATGTGTTCGCCTAGGAAGCCAAGCAGCTAGTGGGGGTCCCAAGAGGGGTGATCGAGCATCACTTAAGGGTGTGCCCCAATGTGCGCCCCGTGAAGCAGAAAGCGTGACGACAATCCATAGAGAAGCAATCCTTCATCGTCCATGAAACCCGCAAGCTGGAGGCGACGGGTTTCATTTGCGAGGTTCGGTACCCTGAGTGGCTGGCGAACCCTATCGTCGTACCGAAGAAAGGCGTGAAGGAGCGCATGTGTGTTGACTTCACCAACCTCAACAAGGCTTGTCCCCAAGACCCGTTCCTGCTCCCGCGCATAGATCAGATTGTCGACTCCACCGCCGAATGCGACCTGCTGTGCTTCCTGGACGCATTCTCAGGTTATCACCAGATCAATATGGCGGTGGAGGATGTGGAGAAGATGGCCTTCCTCACCCCATGTGGGGTATACTACTACACTTGCATGCCATTCGAACCACGCAACACAGGAGCAACCTTCCAGCGGCTGATGCACATCGCCTTGGGACGGCAGCTCGGGAGAAACGCTGAGGCCTACGTCGACGACATTGTGGTGAGGTCTCGGGAGGCGAGAACTTTGATTTAGGACCTGGGGGAGACCTTTGCAAGCCTACGCCAGGTAGACTTGCGGCTCAAGCCGAAGAAGTGCGTGTTTGGTGTCCCTTCCGGCAAGCTGCTGGGCTTCCTCGTGTCCTATAGGGGGATCGAGGCCAACCCAGAGAAGGTCAAGGCGATAGAAGACATGATCCCACCGCAAACTCTTAAGGAGATGCAGAAGCTTGCAGCTTGAGTGACCTCACTGGGGAACTTCATCCCCAAGCTGGGAGAACGTGCCCTGCCGTTCTTCAAGCTGATGAAGAAGAAGGCCTGTTCGAGTGGACCCCAGAAGCCGACCAAGCGTTTCAAGACCTCAAGAGATACTTGACCAGCCCTCCGGTGAAGGTGGCGCCTCGCCCTCACGAGCCCCTGGTGCTTTACCTTGCCGCCACTCCCTACTCCGCCAGCGCAACTCTGGTGGCGGTCCGGGAGGAGCGCCAGGCCAGGGGGCTGCCGCGCCACATCGCGTCACCATCCTAGGCGATGCAGGACCCGGAGGGCACTACAAGGGCTGAAGCAAGGCCAACGGGTGACCAGGCCCAGCAAGACGGTGTTCGCGGGCCCGCAGGGGCCCCATTAGGTGATCAGGCTCTTAAGGTCCCGTCATCTCAGGAGTCGCCCCAACTGCCGGCAGGCACAAGCTCTGTCAACGTTCCTGCCCTCGTCGAGCACCTGGTGTATTTCGTCAACACAGTACTGCGGGATGCAAGGGCACGGTACCCCATGCCTCAAAAGCTCTTTCTCGCGCTTCTGGTGGCCTCACACAAGCTGTGACATTACTTCCAAGGTCACCCAATCAAGGTCGTCTCAGCCTACCCGCTGGAGAGGGTACTCAGGAGTCCCAACGCTGCTGGAAGAGTCGCTGAATGGAACATCGAGCTGCAAGCATTCCAGCTAGAGTTCAGCACAACTAGGGTCATGAAAGTGCGTTATATCGACTAGAGGGGGGTGAATATGCAATTTTTATGAAATTCTTCACTGAGGAATTTGCCGGTGAGGAAATTCCTTAGCAAAGAACTACTAGCAGCGGAATAAGTACTCAAAAGTAAACATAACAGAATACAAGCATAGTCATCATGATGAAATGAAGAAAGGCACAGAGTACAGGAAGCGTAAGCACAAGATAACACAGGATGAAGACAAACAGACTGAAGAAATTGAACTGAGGAAATTGAGAAAGTCTTCAGTCAAAGTCTTCAAACACAGATATGAACAAGCACACAACTCAATTATGAGGAAATGAAAGAGTTGAGGAAATGGAACCAGTAAGCTTGGCGAAGACAATGATTTGGTAGACCAGTTCCAACTGTTGTCCCAGTTGTACGTCTGGTTGGAGCGGCTGAGTATTTAAACTCGAGGACACACAGTCCCGGACACCCAGTCTTGAACACGCAGCTCAGGACACCCAGTCCTCACCGTATTCTCCTTGAACTATGGTCACATAGACCCCGTCCAATCACTCGTGGTAAGTCTTCAGGCGACTTCCAAACCTTCACAAACTCGGTCACTCGGCAATCCACAATTCCTCTTGGATGCTCTAGACCATGACGCCTAACCGTCTGGAAGAAGCACAGTCTTCAAAGGTAACAAGCGTCGGATCCACGCAGGATCAATCTCTTAAGTGATGCTCAATCACTTGGGGTTTGTAGGTGTTTGGGTTTTGGGTTTTTCCTCACTTGATGATTTTCGCTCAAAGTCCTCAGAGGATGGGTTGCTCTCAAATGACAAGTGTCAGTTTCTCTCGGAGCAGCCAACCAACTAGTGGTTGTAGGGGGCGGCTATTTATAGCCTAGGGAGCAGCCCGACATGATAAGACATAAATGCCCTTCAATGATATGACCGTTAGGTGGATAGATATTTTGGGACAGCTGGCGCATAGCACAGCAACGGTCGGAATTTTGAGTAGCAAAATCCTTAGGGCTATCATGTTCCTCACTGTGTAGGCAATCCGCACTGGCGAATTCCTAACTCCTCAGTCAGGACAAATTCCTCAGAGACCAGAAGAACTTCGTCTCTGTCACTGAAGAAATTGACTGAACTGTATGAGATTTCCAATGGCTTCACTCGAAGGGATTGGTAGGTGTAGGATTTTGAGTTGAGCATCACATGGAAATTTTTCCTTAGTATTTCCTCGACCCCCTTTAACAGTACGGTGTTTCCTATGACTCAAGAAAGAGAAAATGAAACTACGAAAACAAAAGTCTTCACGCTTCATGTTCCTCGAATGAATACCAAGTCTTCAAGGTCACACCAATTTCTTCACTTTCAAAGTCTTCAGAAATCCAAAGTCTTCAGTCGAAGAACTTCATTTTTAGGGGTCGACTTTCTCTGTAAATATCAAACTCCTCATAGACTTATAGACCTGTGTACACTCACAAACGCATTAGTCCCTTAACCTATGAGTCTTCAATACACCAAAATCACTAAGGGGCACTAGATGCACTTACAATCTCCCCCTTTTGGTGATTGATGACAATATAGGTTAAGTTTTCAACGGGGATAAACATATGAAGTGTAAATACTGATATTGAGGAATTTGATTGCAAGATATAGAAGAACTCCCCCTGAAGATGTGCATAGTGAGGAATTTTCTTTTGAAGCAATGCACACTTGAAGAATTGAATCATGGAGATCTCCCCCTATATCTTGTAATTCATACACGCATTTGACATATAACAAAGAATAATTTGAAATGCATGATGAAATATGGTGACTGATGTAATTTAGCATGCGTGCATTAGCATATATGAGGAATAAGCATGCAGAAAAACATATCAAAAGTATCAGAGCACCATCAGGTTTAAGTTTACAACTCGATCCAATAAAGTCTCAGAAGAACGAGAGTTGTAACTTAACAAAAAAAATGCCCATATAGAAAGACCCGCTTGAAGACTAACTCAAAATTCTCCCCCTTTATCATCAAATGACCAAAAGGATCGAATATGAGGACTAACGCCCCTGAAGAAATTCAAGTTGATGAAGGAGCGCCAGCGTTGTTGGGGTCGTTTGTTGTAGTAGGGCCTGCCGCAGTGTCGTCCAAATCTTCATGTTCATCAGTGTTGCGCGATGAAGAATATGAGCTGGCCACCAAAGAAGGAACCTTGACCTTCTTGAATTTCTTCGGTGGAGGTGCAGACCAGTCAAAATCTTCTTTGAGACCCATTTTCTTCAGATCATCTTCACCATACAGATGTGACAGGATTGCCTAGGTGCGACCGAAGACTTGATGGAGGTAGTAGTGGTTTTTCTTCACTTCATTGTGTGTGGCAGTCATGTTGTGAAGAAGTGAACCAAACTGATGCTTAACCCATTTGTGATTTCGATCCACCTTCTGGTGAAGACTAAGCAGAAGTTCACGGTCAGTCATCACGCATGGAGCAGTGGCTTGAGGAGTGGACTTGGGTGCATTAGCAAAGTCATGTGTGGCAGAGTCATCATTGGTGGAATAAGATGCGGCTTTGCGAAACTGACCATCCAATGGACGAATGCCTTCATCTATTACAGCTGGTGCCTTGCCCTTTCCATCAACTGAGGAATATGTCTGCTCGAGGACTTCAATTGGGGGCAAGTAGCTGAGGTGATTCTGGAAATCAGCTTTGTAGTTGAGTGAAGACCTTGTCTTGAGGAATCTCATAATCCAAGGTGCATAAGGCTTCAGCTCAAACGGAGACGGTGTAACATTTTCCATAGTCCTCATGAAGAAATCGTGATAATTGACAGGAATGCCATGAACGATGTTGAATACCAGATTCTTCATGATGCCAACAATTTCCTCATCAGATGAGTCGTGGCCTTTGATAGGACTGATTGTCCTCGTAGGCATACGATAGATAGTTTTGGGCACGTACAACAATTCCTTCATGAGGAATTTGGTTCTTGGTGCTTGACCTGGCTTCAAAGGTTTCATCAGCACCTGCATGTAATGATGTGTGAGCTCAGGTTCACGGTAGATGCAGCGAGATTCTTCAAGGGGAGGACTGAGTGGTAGAGCACGAAGCAATTCAGAGGCTGGTGCAGTGTAGTGAGTGTTTTCAGACATCCAGTCCAGCACCCTTGAATTCACATCTTCAACATCTTCGTGATGTGCAGCGTTGCATAGAATTGAAGAATCAGTTCTTCATTCCAATCGCAGATGTCAGGGCAAAAGTTTAGCAGTCCAGCGTCGTGAAGAACACTGAGGACTGGTGCGAAACACGGCAGAGATTCCATATCCACGTGAGGAATATGCTCATGGTAGAAGATTTTCTCCTTGTTGAACAGCACTGAGGAATAGAAATTGGCTTGACTAGCAGTCCAGAAACGCCTCTTCCTAATGCGAGCAGAGTTATATGGGTTGTAATCTTCGAAGAATACATGCTCGCCGAAGAAATCATCAGCCTTGAACTTTTGTTTGCGTGAGAATGGATCCTTTGGCTTCGGCAGAGGAGTGTTAGTGAGTTGCATCATGACCTCAGGAATCTCAATCGCAAGTTCTTCAGGCTAAGGAATTTCTGGTTCCTCCTCAGTGGCAGTCTGCGTCGTTGGTTGTTCAGCAGCAGCAGTTTCTTCAGCACTAGTGGCTGGAATTTCCTCATGGACAGATGCAGTGGGATGAGCTTCTTCAGAGCGCATTTGAACAGTTGGTGTAGGCGACTAAGGTATTTGCTGCAGCGGTGTGAACATTGGAGAGTTTGGATGTTGTCTATCCTAGAATTCATGACTGATTACGGGTGTGGAGCAGCCAACGTCCACATCTTCATCCTCCATTTCTTCAACGCCAGCCTCTTCAGCTGTGAACTGAGGCATGGGCGAGGAGATGACATGTGTTGAAGGGATCACATCCACTTCAATTTCTTCATCAATCTGCTCTGACGAAGCAACAGAAGGAGTTTCTTCATCTGATACGCTGGGGATCACATATTCTTCATCAAAAGGAACAAGGTCCTATGATGGCCTGGTTGAGATGGGAACATCATCAATGGGATTTGCAAATGAACTTGTCACAGGCTTCATTTTCTTCGGAGCTGAAGAATCTGAAGCAGCTGATGCTTTCCTTTTCTTTACTGCAGCACGCTCTGCAACCTTGGTCTTATTCACATCTGATGCAGATGGAAGGATTGGAGTTGAAGTTGGTGCAGGAGCAGCTGAGGAATCTGGTTGTTTTTCTTCAGGCACAACTGATGCAGTTGCCCTGAGTTCTTCATTTTCTTCAAACGCACCACTAGTGGGTGCCCTGGCAATTTCTTCAGCGGCTGGAATGCAATCATCAGCCCTAGAACACTCACATTTTCTTCAGCAGCCTGATTGTCATCAGCGGTGCTGGCATTTTCTTCAGTAGGCTGAGCAGATGCTCCAGCCCGAGGAATTTCCTATTGCGTTGGGGCTGCAACATTGGAAGTGAAGTTATCCGCAAGTTTCACAAAACGAACCTTGGCTCCAAGCCAATCAGCGCGATATGCGTCAAAGTCATCATTGAGTTTCTTGATCTTAGTCTGAATAGTGACAAGTTCTTCAGTTGTCATAGAGACAACGTTTTTCTTTAGATAGCGCTCTTTCTTGTACTGTGCTTTCTTGATGTGCCTGGCCTTCTCAAATTTCCACTTTTCTTCTTGAATGAAGTGGGTCAGCATGTGACTTTGGCCAGGAGTCAGCTTGAATTCAGGCATGGGAGTGTTGGGGTCCTTGTGCCAAACATCAATGTAGTCGAGGATCAACTTGGGATCCAAAAGCAGTGGCACCTCTGTTCCTTTGGCTCTAGCGGCCCCGACTTGCCTTTCTCTGATGATTTTTGCAAGTTCATCATCATTAGCTTCGTCTTCTTCAGATGGCACTTGGAAAGCGACTTGTTTCTTATGAGGACTTGGGCGAGGACCTCGTCCAGCAGTGGCCTTTGTCTTCAGTAGTGAGGGGCCAACTGAGGAACTTGGTGCAGCTGAGGAACTAGCTGAGACACCTGAGGCAATGGAGATGCCTGCAGTCCTTTGGCACGAGGCGAGATGCACATGTGCGGAGGATTTAGTCGGAACAGCTGAGGGCTTTGGCGTAGGAGCTGAGGACTTTGGAGGAACATGTGCAGCATGAGGAATTGGCCGTGAGGGCTTTGAGAATTCTGGCCGTGAGGGCATTGCTGAGGAACTTGGCCTTGAGGGCATTGTTGGTGAAGCACTTGGCTTGCGCGCATGCTTCTTTGACATAGCCTTCTTTGGCTTGACAGCAAAGGCCTCAGCAGAGGCAGCAGCAGCAGAGTCTTCATTGAATTTCCTCACTGCTTCTTTGGCGTGCTTAGCCAACTTGGCTTGGTGCTTGGCCCATTCATCAGGATAGTCCTCACCGCGCTTGAGGTTGGTGGGATCGCGATTTGGCCAGGTGCCAATGGAGCTCTTGGGCATGGAGGATTGAGTGCGAATTTCTTCATATACTTTGGAGTTACATACCTGTACTCCCTCCACTCTCTTGCCCATCTCCTTTCTATTTTCTGAATGTGCACCTTGCGCTGATTTTTATCTTCCTCAGCAGGTGTGCAGTACCCTGCATAGATGTCATCAGGGATCTCAAAAGCAGTCATAACCTCAGGCTTCTTTCCTTCTTTCTATGGCCTTTTACCATCAGCCATTTTCTTCAATTGAGGAATTTGAACAATCAAATTCTCTGAAGAAGAATGCAACTTTTCTTCGAGGAACGCTGCAAATGAGTTAAGTTGATGAGAACCTAGTGATTTAGCAGCTAACATGTGTACCTGTGAACAGAGTATAGTTGCGAGGAATTTGGAGAGGTTATATGCGTTCTCAGAAGGTTTTGTAAAAAGAACAAGTTTGAGGAATTTGACCACATGAGTCTTGAAGAATTTCACTAAGCGTTCTTTGTCTTAGGTTCCAGAGATGTGTAGATTAAAAATCCACACATTTGAGGAATCTTGAAGAAAAACATGGCTTAGAGAAAGGAATCAAGAACAGATGACTTGTGAGGTGTTTAGTGTGTGAATCTATGAAGAAAAACACCTTTGAAGATTTTGAAGATAATCATTCGAATCAACGAGAGAAGTAAAAGTAACTTTTAATTACCCTGGACGAAGAACACGACGAACTGGAGTGAGGAGATGTGAAGTTCGTCTGTGCAGATCTTCCACGCCCTAACTTGGCGGAGGATGACGGCTACGGCGGCGGCGGAGTGAAGATTTCCGCGGTCGGCGCGAGTACGTCGGGACGAGGTCGAGGCAGTGAAGCTCTTCCTCACCGGCGGCGATGAAGTAGCGGCGGCGCTAGGGTTTGAGAAGCTCGAGCTGGAGAGAGAGGTCGAGTGGAGTAAAAGAAGTGAGGAAGGGACGGAGGGGTATTTATAGCCACGGTGAAAAACTGCTCGCCCGAAGAAATTGGACGAACGTGCCCCTGACCCTTCTCATTCGCATGACAGGTGTCACCCACGTAGTGAGAGGTGGAGATCATGTTAGATCGTGGGTGAGTGGATAAGTATAACGTGGGATGCGGAACGGTTTGAGCGGCAAAGCCGAAAATTTAGATAAGATAGGTTTTAAAGTTCCGTTCGCAATTTCTTCAGCTGACAAGGACACAATGAAGTTTTTGAACGAGTTTCAAATAGAACGCACATGAAGAATTTGTGAATAGATTGGGTTGAGTATAGCATAGAGGGGGAAGGGTCCGATCACATTCACTTAGCAGAAAAACCAACTTGAAGAATTAGCAATAAGTGAATGTTGTAGAGGACATAAACTTCGTGCTATTCGTCACCCTGGGTGAGGAATAGTTATTCTTCACCCCTTCTATTTTATCATCAATGCACCGTAATTTTACATTCCGTAAGTTTTGTCTTATTTCCGACGCAAAAAGAGACCGTAAGAAAATATATATTCGCCGTAAAAAATATTTTATGTTATGTAAAATTACAAACGTAAAAACATAGTCTAAAATACACATAAACTGCAAATTTTCTTGTCTTAGGACCTATATTTTTATTTTCTTATGTCAAATTTTACGTAGTGAATCAATAGGAATGTAACTATTTGAATTCCAAACGTAATTTAATTATGAAATGATCATAAGATTACCTCGGGTGAAGAATAACTTATTCTGCACCCTGGGTGATGAATAGTAACACTATATATATATATATATATATATATATATATATATATATATAGGACAACACTATTCTAATCCTGGGATTAGAATGGTTATTTGGATCACGTGAGGCCCTATATAGGGCTCGCGAGGGTGTTCCTGAGATCCCGAACTAGTACGAAGAAAAGAAAAAAAAACCTTCCCTATCCTCCCCGATCCCATCTGGCCACCGGCTCCCTCACTGCCCCGCGCCGCCGCCGCCTCCTGACCTGCCCCGCGCCGCCTCCTGACCTGCCCCGCGCCGCCTCCCGACCTCCCTCCCTGCCCCGCGCCGCCGCCTCCCGACCTCCCTCCCTGCCCGGTGCCGCCGCCTCCCGCCCTCCCTCCCTGCCCGCCGCCGCCTCCCGACCTGTCCCGTGCCTCCAACCACGCCGCCGCCCTCCCACAAGTAACCACTCCCGTCGGCACTGACCCTAGAACCGATGACGCGTGCCATCGCCGACCTGCATCCTGCGCCACCGCCGTCCGCCTCTCCTGCTTCAACCGCGACAGCAGCCTCCCCTGCTTCAACAGCCACGCCACGCCGCACAGGGATCCATCCGTCGACGTCCCCGAATCCGGCCGCCGAGATGGCCTGTCTTCCACAGCGCGCCGCCGCCCCGTCTTCTCAAATCTCGATGCCACCCACAGACGACAGCAGCACCCACAGCAAGGGTGGCGCACCAGCTACCGGCCTCGCCATCTCCCTCCAGCAGCCACGGCCACATGTCTGCCTAGGCAACTGAGCGCGTGTCTCCCTCCATCTTCTTTGACGCCATGGCGTGGGAGCCTTTGTGAGCTCACTTGATTCCTGTGCAGTGTTGCAGTTCAAGAAAAACAAGTATACAAGTTCAAGAATACTAGTTCGAGAAGAGTACAGTGCTATGGTTTTCTGCTGCTAATATACCGACAGTCAATCTTCATTGGTGAAATATAAAAGAAATGGCGTTCAGAGAAGAGAAACTAGCATAAAAAGTTCATGTACAAAAAGTGGTGTTCTTGTTCTGTTTGCCTCGTTCTCTTTGGTCCTCTTTGTGTAAGAGTAGAAAATAATAAGCTGATGGAATTTTTTTCTCCTCTACTCTTTCGGTTTAGCACCAGCTGTCCTCAAAAACAGGAAAAAATGGTTGTTTGTGTGCTCTTCTTCGGGTGTGTGTTGTGTAATAATGAAGTTCACCCTTGACATTGTGAAAGGTTCAAATGTGTGAAGAGCTGCGGGATTTGCTACTGTACAGATGCACTTGAATTGCTGTGCAACGTGTGTGCAGGCGTTTCTTTTATCGTTTCTTGAAGTTCAAATTGGTGAACCCGGGCCGTTCAAGTCCCATGATCTCCCTCAAATATAAAAAAGGATTTTCCCTGTTTTAAATTTGAAGTTATAAAAAAGAATTATGTCATTTCTAAAAAAACCTTGAAGGTCAAATTAAAATAAGGGAGTGGTTCATTGTTTTTAATTTATTAGAAAACTTGGATTTTTGTCGTTAATAGAAAATAAAACAAGAATTACAAATTATAAGATAGAGCAATTTAATGTTTATAAAAAACACAGATTTTCAACATTACTAAAGAATAAAACCAAGAAGTCCAAAAGGGATTTTCTTCAACACTAACAAAGAGAACAATGTATATCGTTATGCGGTTTGACCGATAAAGATCTTCATAGAATATGTAGGAACAAATATGAGCATCCAGGTTCCGCAATTGGTTATTGACCAGAGACATGTCTCGGTCATGTCTACATAGTTCTCGAACCCGTAGGCTCCGCACGCTTAACGTTCGATGACGATCGGTATTATGAGTTTATGTGTTTTGATGTACCTAAGGTAGTTCGGAGTCCCAGATTTGATCACGGACATGACGAGGAGGTTCAAAATGATCAAGACATAAAGATCGATATATTGGACGACTATGTTTGGACATAGGAAGGGTTCCGAGTGAAGTTCAGGCATATACCGGAGTACCGGGGGGTTAGCGGAACCCCACAGGGAGTTTAATGGGCCTTATGGGCCTTAGTGGAAAGAGAGGAGGGGCTGCCAGGGCAGGCTGCGCGCCCCTCCCCCTCTGGTCCGAATTGGACTAGGAAGGGGGGGGCGACCCCTTTCCTTCTCCCTCTTTCCTCCTTCCTTCTAGTACTCCTATTACATGGAAAGGGGGGGGATCCTACTCCCAGTGGGAGTAGGACTCCCCATGGGGAGCACCATAGGAGGGCCGGCCCTCCCCCTCCTCCACTGCTTTATATACGGGGGAGGGGGCACCCCATAGATACACAAGTTGATCATTGGTCTTTAGTCATGTGTGGTGCCCCCCTCCACCATAATCCACCTCGGTAATATCGTAGCGGTGCTTAGGCGAAGCCCTGTTCCGGTAGCAACATCATCACCATCATCACGTTGTCGTGCTGATGAAGCTCTCCCTCGAAGCTCTACTAGATCGTGAGTTCGCGGGTCATCACCGAGCTGAACGTGTGCAGATCGCGGAGGTGCCGTATCTTCGGTACTAGATCAGTCGATCGTGAAGACGTACGACTACATCAACCGCGTTGTCATAATGCTTCCGCTTACGGTCTATGAGGTACGTAGACGATACTCTCCCCTCTCATTGGTATGCATCACCATGATCTCGCATGTGCGTAGGAATTTTTTTGAAATTACTGCGTTCCCCAATAGTGGCATCCGAGCCAGGTTTATGCGTAGATGTTATATGCACGGGTATAACACAAAGGACTTGTGGGCGTGGGTATATACATATTGCTTGTCGTCACTAGTTGATTCATGATTCAACGGCATTGTTGGATGAAGCGGCCCAGACCGACATTACGCGTACGCTTACGCGAGACTGGTTCTACCGACGTGCTTCGCACACAGGTGGCCAGTGGGTGTCTGTTTCTCCAGCTTTAGTTGAATCGGATTCAATGAACAGGGGTCTTTCTGAAGATAAAAAAGAAATCACTATACTGTGTTGTGGTTTTTGATGCGTAGGTAAGAACGGTTCTTGCTCAGCCCGTAGCAGCCACGTAAAACTTGCAACAACAAAGTAGAGGACATCCAACTTGTTTTTGCAGGGCATGTTCTGATGTGATATGGTCAAGACATGATGCTAAATTTTATTGTATGAGATGATCATGTTTTGTAACACAGTTATCGGCAACTGGAAGGAGCCATATGGTTGTCGCTTTATTGTATGAAATGCAATCGCCATGTAATTGCTTTACTTTGTCACTAAGTGGTAGCGATAGTCGTAGAAGCAATAGTTGGTGAGATGACAACGATGCTTCGATGGAGATCATGGTGTCAAGCCGGTGACGATGGTGATCATGACGGTGCTTTGAAGATGAAGATCAAAGGCACAAGATGATGATGGCCATATCATATCACTTATATTGATTGCATGTGATGTTTATCCTTTATGCATCTTATTTTGCATAGTTCGAAGGTAGCGTTATAAGATGATCTCTCACTAAATTTCAAGGTATAAGTGTTCTCCCTGAGTATGCACCGTTGCTACAGTTCGTCGTGCCGAGACACCACGTGATGATCGGGTGTGATAAGCTCTATGTTCATATACAACGGGTGCAAGCTAGTTTTGCACACGCGGAAATCTCGAGTTAAACTTGACGAGCCTAGCGTATGCAGATATGGCCTCAGAACACTGGAGACCGAAAGGTCGAGCGTGAATCATATAGTAGATATGATCAACATAGTGATGTTCACCATTGAAAACTACTCCATCTCACGTGATGATCGGACATGGTTTAGTTGATATGGATCACGTGATCAGTTAGATGATTAGAGAGATGTCTATCTAAGTGGGAGTTATTAAATAAATTTGATTAATTGAACTTTAATTTATCATGAACTTAGTACCTAATAGTATTTTGCATGTTTATGTTGTTGTAGATAGATGGCCCGTGCTATTGTTCCGTTGAATTTTAGTGCGTTCCTAGAGAAAGCTAAGTTGAAAGATGATGGTAGCAACTACACGGACTGGGTCTGTAAATTGAGGATTATCCTCATTGCTACACAGAAGAATTACGTCCTGGAAGCACTGCTAGGTGACAAACCCACTGCAGGAGCAACGCCAGATGTTATGAACACCTGGTAGAGCAAAGATGATGACTACTGGATAGTTCAGTGTGCCATGCTTTACGGCTTAGAACCGGGACTTCAACGACGTTTTGAATGTCATGGAGCATATGAGATGTTCCAGGAGTTGAAGTTAATATTTCAAGCAAATGCCCAGATTGAGAGATATGAAGTTTCCAATAAGTTCTACAGCTGCAAGATGAAGGAGAATAGTTCTGTCAGTGAACATATACTTAGAATGTCTGGGTACCACAACCACTTGACTCAACTGGGAGTTAATCTTCCTAATGATAGTGTCATTGACAGAGTTCTTCAATCACGACCACCAAGCTAAAAGAGCTTCGTGATGAACTATAATATGCAAGGGATGGATAAGACGATTCCTAAGCTCTTCGCAATGCTAAAGGCTGCGGAGGTAGAAATCAAGAAAGAGCATCAAGTGTTGATGGTCAACAAGACCACCAGTTTCAAGAAAAAGGGTAAAGGGAAGAAGGGGAACTTCAAAAAGATTAGCAAGCCAGTTGCTGCTCATGTGAAGAAACCCAAGTCTGGACCTAAGCCTGAGACTGAGTGCTTCTAGTACAAAGGAACTAGTCACTGGAAGCGGAACTGCCCCAAGTATTTGGCGGAGAAGAAGGATGGCAAAGTGAAAGGGGCTACGGATTAAGCGAAGATTGGCTAAGGATGAGGTGACGATGCACGTGGGAAATGGTTCCAAAGTCGATGCGACCGCCGTCGGCACGCTACCTCTTCATCTACGTTCGGGATTAGTTTTAGACCTGAATAATTGTTATTTGGTGCCAGCTTGAGCATGAAACATTATATCTGGATCTTGTTTAATGCGAGACGGTTATTCATTTAAATCAGAGAATAATGGTTGTTCTACTTATATGAGTAATATCTTTTATGGTCATGCACCCTTGATGAGTGGTCTATTTTTACTAAATATTGATAGTAGTGATACACATGTTCATATTATTGAAGCCAAAAGATGCAGAATTGATAATGATAGTGCAACTTATTTGTGGCACTGTCGTTTAGGTCATATTGGTGTAAAGCACATGAAGAAACTCCATTCTGATGGACTTCTGGAATCACTTGATTATGAATCACTTGGTACTCGCGAACCATGCCTCATGGGCAAGATGACTAAAACTCCGTTCTTCGGAACAATAGAGCGAGCAACAGAGTTATTGGAAATCATACATACTAATGTATGTGGTCCAATGAACATTGAAGCTCGCGGCGGATATTGTTATTTTCTCACCTTCATAGATGATTTGAGCAGATATGGGTATATCCACTTGATGAAACATAAGTCTGAAACATTTGAAAAGTTCAAAGAATTTCAGAGTGAAGTGGAAAATCATCGTAACAAGAAAATCAAGTTCCTACGATCTGATCGTGGATGTGAGTATTTGAGTTATGAGTTTGGACTTCATTTGAAACAATGTGGAATAGTTTCGCAACTCATGCCACCTAGAACACCACAACATAATGGTGTGTCCGAACGTCGTAACCGCACTTTATTAGATATGGTGCGATCTATGATGTCTCTCACTGATTTACCGCTATTGTTTTGGGGTTATGCTTTAGAGATGGCTGCATTCACGTTAAATAGGGCACCATCTAAATCCGTCGATACGACACATTATGAACTGTGGTTTGGCAAGAAACCCAAGTTGTCATTTCTTAAAGTTTCCGGCTGCGATGCTTATGTGAAAAAGCTTCAACCTGATAAGCTCAAACCCAAATCGGAGAAATGTGTCTTCATAGGATACCCAAAGGAGACTGTTGGGTACACCTTCTATCACAGATCCGAAGGCAAGATATTCGTTGCTAAGAATGGATCCTTTCTAGAGAAGGAGTCTCTCTCAAAATAAGTGAGTGGGAGGAAAGTAGAACTTGACGAGGTAATTGTGCCTTCTCCCTTATTGGAAAGCAGTTCATCACTGAAATCGGTTCCAGTGATTCCTACACCAGTAAGTGAGGAAGCTAATGATGATGATCATGAAACTTCTGATCAAATTACTACCGAACCTCGTAGGTCAACCAGAGTAAGATCCGCACCAGAGTGGTACGGTAATCCTGTTCTGGAAGTCATGTTACTTGACCATGACGAACCTACAAACTATGAGGAAGCGATGATGAGCCCAGATTCCGCAAAATGGCTTGAGGCCATGAAATCTGAGATGGGATCCATGTATGAGAACAAAGTATGGACTTTGGTTGACTTGCCCGATGATCGGCAGGCCATAGAGAATAAATGGATCTTCAAGAAGAAGACTGACGCTGATGGTAATGTTACTGTCTACAAAGCTCGACTTGTTGCAAAAGGTTTTCGACAAGTTCAAGGAGTTGACTACGATGAGACCTTCTCACCCGTAGTGATGCTTAAGTCCGTCCGAATCATGTTAGCAACTGCCATATTTTATGATTATGAAATTTTGCAAATGGATGTCAAAACTGCATTCCTCAATGGATACCTTAAAGAAGAGTTGTATATGATGCAACCAGAAGGTTTTGTCAATCCAAAAGGTGCTAACAAAGTGTGCAAGCTCCAGCGATCCATTTATGGACTGGTGCAAGCCTCTCGGAGTTGGAATATACGCTTTGATAGTGTGATCAAAGCATATGGTTTTGTACAGACTTTTGGAGAAGCCTGTATTTACAAGAAAGTGAGTGGGAGCTCCGTAGCATTTCTGAAATTATATGTAGATGACATATTGTTGATCAGAAATGATACTGAATTTCTGAATAGCATAAAAGGATACTTGTCGGTGTCAAAACCGGCGGATCTCGGGTAGGGGGTCCCGAACTGTGCATCTAGGCGGATGGTAACAGGAGGCAGGGGACACGAAGTTTTACCCAGGTTCGGGCCCTCTTGATGGAGGTAAAATCCTATGTCCTGCTTGATTAATATTGATGATATGGGTAGTGCAAGAGTAGATCTACCACGAGATCAGAGAGGCTAAACCCTAGAAGCTACCCTATGGTATGATTGTATGTTGTCCTACGGACTAAAACCCTCCGGTTTATATAGACACTGGCGAGGGCTAGGGTTACACAAGGTCGGTTACAAAGGAGGAGATATACATATCCGTATTGCCTAGCTTGCCTTCCACGCCAAGTAGAGTCCCATCCGGACACGAGACGAAGTCTTCAATCTTGTATCTTCATAGTCCAATAGTCTGGCCAAAGGATATAATCTGGCTGTCCGGAGACCCCCTAATCCAGGACTCCCTCAGTAGCCCCTGAACCAGGCTTTCAATGACGATGAGTCCGGCGCGCAGTATTGTCTTCGACATTGCAAGGTGGGTTCCTCATCCGAATACATCGCGGAAGAATTTGAATACAAGAATAGTGTTCGACCCTGCAAAATAAGTTCCACACACAACCATAGAGAGAATAATATTTTCGCAAATCTAAGTTGCTGACTTGTTTCGGCAACACGACATTATGTCATGGCCCGGTGATTATTCGAACCGTTTCCTTTAACTAGTCCCGCACATAACGCGAGGCAGTTTTTTGACACGTCTTGTCAAAGGAGAGATCGTGTCCCCTTTTCACGGGATTGTCATCAATACGAATGTGGGTAACCCAACCGCACCATCGATTACGGCGCTTGGGGGATAAGCGAGTTTTACCAGGCTAGTGGGGGCGCATAGTTTCGGCCGCCCATATAGAGGGACAAGGATTCACCTTTTCATCCATGCCTTCTTCCTCCTTCGCGCATCCACTTTCGCACACTCGAGCTCCAGCGCCCAAGTCCGCATTTCCCACCTCGACCTTCTCCAATCATGTCCGGAGCGGGAGGCAGGTGGATGGTCTCCTCGGTCACGGAGGGACACATCAAGAAGCTGAGGAGAGCCGGATACCTGCCCGACGACATTGCGCACCGGCTCCTAGATGAGGGGCAGCTCATCCCCACCCCAGGCCCCATGAGAGGGTAGTGTTCCTTACCCACTTCCTCCGCGGTCTGGGATTCCCTCTCCACCCATTCGTCCGGGGGCTCATGTTCTACTATGGCCTGGATTTCCACGATCTGGCCCCGAACTTCATCCTCAACATCTCGGTGTTTATCATCGTTTGCGAGGCCTTCCTCCGCATCAAGACCCACTTCGGCTTATGGCCGAAGACCTTCAACGTCAAGCCGAAGGTAGTGAGCGGCCATTAGGAAGAGTGCGGAGGCGCCATGGTGGGCAAGATGCCCAACGTCACATGGCTTGAGGGCTCCTTCGTGGAGACCATAAAGGGGTGGCAATCGGGGTGGTTCTACATCACCGAGCCGCGCGCCCTAAATGGACAGCAGCCCCCGAGTTCCGATCTGGCTTCCCCATGCGGCTCACCTCCTGGCAAGAGAAGGGCCTGTCCTGGGGTAGTTCGGGAGAGCTGACCGGACTCCAAACATGTATTCAAAACATGGTGAACAAGAAGCTCAAACTTGTCAACGTGGTCCAGGTCATGCTCATCCACCGGATCCTCCTATGCCAACAACGGGCTTTCAACTTGTGGGAGTTTGACCCGGCCCAGCACCGAACTCTGAACAGGCTCTTCGACACAACTCACAAAGATGCCTGGAAGGTGCTATTCAAGAGCACCGAGGTTCCCCTCCCACTACCGAGGACCGCGGATTCTGCGCGAAGCGCCAAGCCAGTGCGGTAAGCTGTTTTACCTCTCACAGGATACTTGTTTCCCATAGTTTGACTCTATGCGGGATCTAAGCTCCCGTACCTTTGACAGGACTGGCAGGAGACGGCCGGACAGATCGACTATCTGGCTCCTTTGCCCGAAGGCCCAGCAGACGCTCTCCTGGTGAAGGTGCTGACTCCGGCTCCTTATACGGTGCCGGAGAAGACCAAGAAGGCCAAGGGAACCCGAAAGAGTTCCTGATGCCAGGCGTCATCGGACTCACCGTTTGATGACTCTACGGCACACTCCTCCCCCGAAGACGAGGAGGAAGAAGAAGATGCTCCCCCTCTAGGCGGGGGAGACAAAAAGGAAGGCCGCCCCAACTGGGGGGGGGGGGGGGGCGAAGGGTCCAAGAAGGGAAGGACTCTCCTTCCGGACGTTCCACCGCCGCCGTCGAAGGCGAAGATGAGTGGTTGCCCAGGGCCAAGCCCCTGGGGAGGTCGTAAGTATTCGGATACCAGAGTAACTCATAGCATTCCTTTGTCGCACTGCTTTCCCTAACGCCGAACATGATTATGCAGGCCGCCATGAGCCAGTATCGATGTATCGTCGGACGGCTCCCTGGGCTCGTCGGATATGGATAGCGATCCACTTCCGACCGCCACCTCCCCTAGCCCTGCAGACGACGCTGAGGTATTGTCTCAAGAGGCACCGGGTCGAGGGGAGACAGTCTCGGAGGCGCCTCAAGGCGACCTTCCGGACTCCGGGAGCAGAGGGGACAAGGCCCCTGAGGGCTCCGAGTTCGGCCCTCAGCCGAACACCGCGCCGGAACCTCCAGTGGTTCCGGACTCGGGCAGGCGGCCTCCTTCCAAGAGGGGCGAGACGCCTGTGCCGGTGACCTCTGTCCATCCAGAGGCGCCGGACAATCTGCTGGGAGCGCTTCGCAGCGCTTCCATCGACGAGGAGCACCGTACTATTATGAGTGCGGTGGTCCAGAAGGTTCGGTCCGCCAAGAGCGGATTGACTGAAGCCTGTGCCAGCCTTCTAGCAGGCTTTGAGGTAAGTTTTTTAAAATATAGGAAAAATATTACCACATAGACAGTAGCCCCTGATGCTCTGTTCGGTGTTCACAAAGAAAAGCCGAACAGAGGATCAAACAACATCGCAGGAGTCTAATATAAGTATGTCAATATGCGTATGCAGGCTTCACTACTGGCCTCAGCCGCACTGACTGCGGAGGTCGCCACACTGAAGCAGGACCTCGAGGGGTCCAAGAAAGAGCTCGGCCTTGCCAAGAGGCAGCTCGAGGAGAACAATGATAAGTAATACCCTATCTATAGATATGTATATATAAAAGAAGACGCGATTGCATAATGAAAGGATCATCGTATATTTGCCAGGGGCCACGACCAAAGTGGCGACCCTAAAGCAAGCATTGTCCAAGGCCGAAGATAAAGCGGCCAAGGAGCGTACCGAGCGGGAAAGGCAAGAGGCTCGGGTGGGCGAGGTGCAGCAAGAGCTCCAGGCTCTCGTGACGAAGCACGAGGCGTTGGAGCTTGACTCAAAGACATGAGTGTCTGAGCTTGCCGCGGCCCTCGAGAGCGCAAAGAGTGCCAAGGCCGAAGCCCAAAAGGCCCTTCAGGAGATTGACGCGATGAAGAAAATAGCGGCGGGTAAGGCATTCTATATGCAAAGCAAGCATGTGAAAGTAAATTACCTATTACTTACCCGAATCCGGAGCTCTCCAGGAGCATTCGTAGATTTGCCCCGCAGCGTGTCGGATGCCGCACAGTTTTACCAGGCCAAGGAGGGAAGCTCAACAGAGAAGTTGTTCTGGTCTCAGTATATTGGGACCGAACATCCGGTGCCTATGAGCAACCAGCTGAAGCAGTTGGTCGAGCTACACAAGGCGGCCGAACAGGCCATGAAGGGCTTTATAGTCCGGCTGTGGCCTGGCGACGCCCTTCCGAACAGCTACTTCGGCCTGGTGAGGCGGCTCGTAGATGCCTGCCCATGACTGGAAGTCGTCAAGCGGTCCGTCTGCATCGAAGGTGCACGCCGGGCTTTCACCCGTGTGAAGGTGCAGTGGGCCAAGCTAGACACTGTGAAGCTAATCAAGGAAGGACCGCCGCAGGGCAAGGAGCATCACACCCCCGAAATTTATTATGAGGGTGTCCTGAAGGGTGCCCGTCTTGTAGCGGACGAATGTTCAAAGGATGTAATATTTGAGTAAACTTGCTCGTGTGATCCTGTATGATGAAAACTTGTTTCATATGCGCTATGCAATGCTTGTTCGAATTTAAAATATTACCTTATGTTTGGCTGTTTATCCAATCTGAGAGATGGATAGTCCTCGGCTTCTGCCCCCATGCCGCGAGTGCTGGGGTGTTCGGGATAAACCTGAGCACTCTTGTTCCCATTGTTGGGTCCTTCGAGGGAGGTGCTCAGCACATCGAACAAGGCAACCAGACAAATAATTCTTTATCACTCTCACTTAGCCATAGAATTCTATAATTTTAAATTTCGGCGAAGCCCCTGGTATTCGGAAGGCCGAATTTGGGGCACGATACACGCCTTTAAGCCGGACAGGACCGGTCCTCGCTCTAAGCGGCATAAGTCTTTAGGGACTCGAAACCTCGCCGAATAGCGACCAGTCTCTAGCCTTATCATGACAGTCAGTTTTAGCTTTCTCTACTGGGGTGCTTAGCCCAGCAGAACCGGGGCACAATTGCAGTAGTTCTCCTAGTGCTACCTTAGCCGATAGAGTGGAACGTAAGGTACCAAAACATAGGAGCCAGGCAAACCCAACATTTGACCAAAGACATTATTCGGAGCTGATGCATATAATGCTATAAGTTCGGGGTGCCGCACTTGTGAAAGTGTTCGGACTTCTCACACCATATTGTGGGGTACTTAAGCCCCTGGTGTATTGTCCATACCAAAGTGTACGGTTGCAAGGCGTCATTAATGAACACACACACACACACACATATAAAGAGAATGCAATAATAGTCTTAATGCTATGCATTGTTTATTCAAAAAGGTGCGTTTAAAGTAGAATGATACATATAGTGCGATAAGCAAAAAGTAGGACTATGTCCCTTCCAAGGGTAAGATGAGGAATAGTATTAAAGCAAATATTTCACTCGTTGTCGTATTCCACCTAGGAGTTCCGTGGTGTGACGTAGCTTTCTGCCTCCTTGGTTGCTGCATCATGTGTTCGGCAATCATGCTACCGGACAGGGTTTCCAGAGATTAAAGTCTTGAAAGAGAAAAATAACAAAGTGGGAAGCCCCTAGTGTAGTTTAGGCCGCGTCTTGGAGCGTGCCGTAGTTGTGCCCCCTCCCCACCTGTGCCCATGGTATTTTTAATGCGTAATTATGTACGCGTGGCACGATTTTCACCGTTTGGCTGAGACTTGGGTGGGGGCCGCATTGCTACGTGAGCTCAAATCATGCTAGGCGGTCTAGTTGCCGATTACTCCAAGCGCGCTTGAAGGTGTCCGGGTCTTGAAACGCCGAACTGGTGGATTCCCTTGAGAGGCTACTTTGTGGTTCTACTGCGAGGGCCGCAGTGTGCTCCTCCGCTCGGAGAGAGCGCTCTGTGTTTCCATTAACTGTAATAACCCCACGAGGTCCTGGCATCTTGAGCTTGAGGTATGCATAATGCGGTACCGCATTGAATCTCGCAAATGCGGTTCGCCCGAGCAGTGCATGATAACCACTGCGGAACGGGACTATATCGAAGATTAATTCTTCGCTTCGGAAGTTATCCGGGGATTCGAAGACCACTTCTAGTGTAATTGAGCCTGTGCAATGGGCCTCTACACCTGGAATGATGCCTTTAAAGGTCGTTTTTGTGGGTTTGATCCTTGAGGGGTCTATACCCATTTTGCGCACTGTGTCCTGATAAAGCAGGTTCAGGACCAGTGTGGCGAATCCGCCATCCATAAGGACTCGAGTGAGGTGAAATCCATCAATGATTGGGTCTAGGACCAGTGCGGCAAATCCGCCATGACGGATACTAGTGGGGTGGTCCCTGCGATCGAAGGTGATCGGACAGGAGGACCATGGGTTGAACTTTGGGGCGACTAGCTCCAACGCATATACGTCCCTGAGCGCATGCTTCCGCTCCCTCTTGGGGATGTGGGTTGCGTATATCATGTTCACCGTTCGCACTTGTGGGGGGAACCTCTTCTGTCCTCCGGTGTTCGGCTGCCGGGGCTCTTCCTCGTCATTGCTATGTGGCCACTTATCTTTATCTTCGGCAATTAACTTGCCGGCCTGCTTGAACACCCAGCATTCCCTGTTGGTGTGGTTGGCTGGCTTGTTAGGGGTACCGTGTATTTGACACGAGCGATCGAGTATGCGGTCCAAACTGGACGGGCCCGGAGTGCTTCTTTTAAATGGCTTTTTCCGCTGACCGGGTTTAGAGCCTTTGAATCCGGCATTGACTGCCGTATCCTCAGTATTATCGCTGTTAATGCGGCGCTTATGTTTGTTGCGACGTGACCTGCTATTGTTGTCCTTGGTATCCGAAGTACCATGGTTTTTTGATATGTTGTTACTGTGAGCCAGCCAGCTGTCTTCTCCCACACAAAAGCGGGTCATGAGTGTCGTGAGGGCTGCCATAGATTTCGGCTTTTCCTGTCCAAGGTGCCGGGCAAGCCACTCGTCGCGGATGTTATGCTTGAAGGCTTCTAGGGCCTCTGCATCCGGACAGTCGACGATTTGATTTTTCTTTGTTAGGAACCATGTCTAGAATTGCCTGGCCGATTCTTCTGGCTGCTGAATTATGTGGCTCAAGTCATCGGCGTCTGGTGGTCGCACATAAGTGCCCTGAAAGTTGTCGAGGAATGCGGCTTCCAAATCTTCCCAACAGCTAATGGACTCTGCTGGCAAGCTGTTAAGCCAATGTCACGCTGGTCCTTTGAGCTTTAGTGGGAGGTATTTGATGGCGTGTAAGTCATCGCCGCAGGCCATGTGGATGTGGAGGAGGAAATCCTCGATCCATACCGCAGGATCTGTTGTGCCATCGTATGATTCAATATTTACGGGTTTGAAACCCTCTGGGATTTGATGATCCATTACTTCGTCTGTGAAGCATAGGGGGTGTGCAGCGCCTCAGTATTGGGCTATATCGCGACGCAGCTCGAATGGGTCTTGCCTGTTGTGTTCGGCCCGACCGGATTGACTTTTACTGTATCCGGCGTGACGTTTATCGTCTCGCATAGTGGCACGCCCTCGTGATCCATAGATCGATCTTGAATGTTTTGCTTTGTCCTCCAATACGTCTTGCAGGTCTGGCATATTTCCCCAGGCCCTTTTGTTTGAATGGCGTTGGGTGCAGGCTGAGTTTTTGGCTGGAATGCCTCTATATCACGGCCATGAGGTGGCCGATCAGCCGCGTCATACGCTTCTTCCTCCAGTCGGGGTAGCAACCTGCATTTTGGGTAACTCTTGGAGGGGTGCTCGGGTTTATATTCCTCGGCCGCGAGGACTTCAGTCCATCTGCCAGCTAGCAGATCTTGATCAGCTTGAAGCTGTTGCTGCTTTTTCTTAAGGCTATTCGCCATGGCTATAAGCCGGCGCTTGAAGCGCTCTTGTTCGACGGGATCCTCTGGCACGGCGAATTCGTCATCGCCGAGGCTTGGCTCGTCTTCAGAGGGGGGCATGTAATTATCATCCTCCGCTTCTCCATCTGCCGCTCTCTCAGGAGGGTTGGCTCCTCCATCCTCCTGCTCTAAATCTTGCTGAAGGAGATTGTTGTTATCTTTGGCACTATCCAGAGTGTTATTATCTCCTGTGCCAGTATCACCACTTTTGCTTTGGCGGGACTTAGAGCGGCGCCGCTGACGTTGGCGCTTGGGTTGCTTCTTGGAGGGGTCATCCACCGCTGTCTCGTCGCCATTGCCTTCTTTGGGTGTGTCCACCATGTATATATCGTATGATGAGGTGGCTGTCCAGTGCCCTATGGGCAGTGGTTCATCTTAGTCTCCCGGATGGTCATCCATACCATCGATGTCTTCGGAGTCAAAGTCGAGCATGTCGGTTAAGTCATCGACAGTGGGTACTAAGTGGGTGGTGGGCGGGCCGCGAATTTCTTCGTTGTCCGCATTCCAATCCTGCTGGACATAGTTCGGCCAGGATCCTCCTGACAAGGAGAGAGACCTTAACGAGTTCAGTATGTCACCAAAGGGCCAGTGCTGAAAAATATCCACGGAGGTAAAATCCATGATCGGAGCCCAATCGGATTCACTAGGAACGGGCGCAGGCGGTTCGGTGTCCGTGGCCGGAGAGAGATCCGGCAGTTTGTCAACACGGCTCTTGTGTAGAGTAAGGTTGATGTTCGGCTCGATCACCGATATGGGTAAGGCCTCCATGGTGGGGTCCATCCACCCGTCCATGGACGGCGCAACTGGCTCCGAATTGAGGGTCGGAGTTGCTGCCAGTGCGATCTCCTGAACACTGTCGGATGGTAGAGCTAAACCGTACTCATCATGACCGCGTGACGCACAAGGCAGAGGCTCGAATCCGTCGAAGATCAAGTCTCCGCGGATATCGGCCGTGTAGCTTAAGCTTCCAAACCCAACCTGATGGCCAGGGGTGTAGCTTTCAATATGCTCCAGATGGCCAAGCGAAGTGGCCCGCAGTGCAAAGCCACCGAATACAAAAATCTGTCCGGGGAGAAAAGTCTCACCCTGGACTGCATCGCTAACGATGATAGAAGGAGCCATCAATCCTAACGGCGACGACACAGAGGAACTCTCAATGAAAGCACCAATGTCGGTGTCAAAACCGGCGGATCTCGGGTAGGGGGTCCCGAACTGTGCGTCTAGGCGGATGGTAACAGGAGGCAGGGGACACGAAGTTTTACCCAGGTTCGGGCCCTCTTGATGGAGGTAAAACCCTACATCCTTCTTGATTAATATTGATGATATGGGTAGTACAAGAGTAGATCTACCACGAGATCAGAGAGGCTAAACCCTAGAAGCTAGCCTATGGTATGATTGTATGTTGTCCTACGGACTAAAACCCTCCGGTTTATATAGACACTGGAGAGGGCTAGGGTTACACAAGGTCAGTTACAAAGGAGGAGATATACATATCCGTATTGCCTAACTTGCCTTCCACGCCAAGTAGAGTCCCATCCGGACACGACACAAAGTCTTCAATCTTGTATCTTCATAGTCCAATAGTCCGGCCAAAGGATATAATCCGGCTGTCCGGAGACCCCCTAATCCAGGACTCCCTCAATACTTGAATAAGAATTTTTCAATGAAAGACCTCGGTGAAGCTGCTTATATATTGGGCATCAAGATCTATAGAGATAGACCAAGACGCTTGATTGGACTTTCACAAAGCACATACCTTGATAAAGTTTTGAAGAAGTTAAAAATGGATCAGGCAAAGAAAGGGTTCTTTCCTGTATTACAAGGTGTGAAGTTGAGTCAGACTCAATGCCCGACCACTGCAGAAGATAGAGAGAAAATGAAAGGTGTTCCCTATGCTTCAGCCATTGGCTCTATCATGTATGCAATGTTGTGTACCAGACCTGATGTGTGCCTTGCTATAAGTTTAGCAGGGAGGTACCAAAGTAATCCAGGAGTGGATCACTGGACAGCGGTCAAGAACATCCTGAAATACCTGAAAAGGAATAAGGATATGTTTCTCATATATGGAGGTGACAAAGAGCTCGTCGTAAATGGTTACGTCGATGCAAGCTTTGACACTGATCCGGATGACTCTAATTCACAAACCGGATACGTATTTTTTTAAATGGTGGAGCTATCAGTTGGTGCAGTTCCAAGCAGATCGTCGTGGCGAGATCTATGTGTGAAGCGGACATAGCTGCTTCGAAACCAACAAATGAAGGAGTCTGGATGAAGGAGTTCATATCCGATCTAGGTGTCATACCTAGTGCATCGGGTCCAATGAAAATCTTCTTTGACAATACTGGTGCAATTTCCTTGGCAAAAGAATCCATATTTCACAAGAGAACCAAGCACATCAACAGACACTTCAATTCCATCTACGATCAAGTCAAGGAGGGAGACATAGAGATTTGCAAGATACATATGGATCTGAATGTTGCAAACCTGTTGACTAAGCCTCTCTCATGAGCAAAACATGATCAACACCAAGACTCCATGGGTGCTAGAATCATTACAATGTAATCTAGATTATTGACTCTAGTGCAAGTGGGAGACTAATAGAAATATGTCCTAGAGGCAATAATAAAGTTGTTATTTATATTTCCTTATATCATGATAAATGTTTATTATTCATGCTAGAATTGTATTAACTGGAGACTTAGTATATGTGTGAATACATAGACAAACAGAGTGTCACTAGTTTGCCTCTACTTGACTAGCTCGTTGAATCAATGATGGTTATGTTTCCTAACCATAGACATGAGTTGTCATTTGATTAACGCAATCACATCATTAGAGAATGATGTGATTGACTTGACCCATCCATTAGCTTAGCATGATGATCGTTTAGTTTGTTGCTATTGCTTTCTCCATAACTATACATGTTCCTATGACTATGAGATCATGGAACTCCCGAATACCGGAGGAACACTTTGTGTGCTACCAAACGTCACAACGTAACTGGGTGATTATAAAGGTGCTCTATAGGTGTCTCCGATGGTGTTTGTTGAGTGGGCATGGATCAAGATTAGGATTTGTCACTCCGATTGTCGGAGAGTTATCTCTGGGCCCTCTCGGTAATGTACATCACTATAAGCATTTCAAGCAATGTAGCTAATGAGTGAGTTACGGGATGTAGCATTACGGAACGAGTAAAGAGACTTGCCGGTAACGAGATAGAACTAGCTATTGAGATACCGACGATCGAATCTCGGGCAAGTAACAATTCTGATGACAAAGGGAACAATGTATATAGTTATGCGGTTTGACTGATAAAGATCTTCGTAGAATATGTAGGAACCAATATGAGCATCCATGTAGGAATCAAATACTAAACGGACTCCAAAAATCCCGAAATAAATTTTCCCCGACTTCTAAATTCAAGCCGGACAAGATGAACATTTATTTGGGGCCTAAACGCAATTTTGAAAAACGCGCATTTTTCCTAAATTCAAATAAAATAGCGAGAAAACTCCGAAATAAAATCTTATTTGATTTTATTATTAAATCCTCAATATTTCTTTATTTTGGGAAAGTCATTTCATTCCCTCTCTCATATTTTTATAACAGAAATAATTGAAAATAAAATAAATAAAATCAAATGATCCTATTTTCAAAATTTGAGAAAACTCAAATATGAAAATAACGAAATCCCCAACTCTCTCGGAGGGTCCTTGAGTTGCGTAGAATTTCTTAGGATCGAACCCACAAGCAAATAAAATAATATATGCAGTGATGATCTAATGTATAACATTCCAAATTGAAAATTTGGGATGTTACAACAGGTCCATAGTTAGTAGCTAGATGGCTTCTTCTCTCTCTTTGATCTTCAATACAATGTTCTCCTCGATATTCTTGGAGATCTATTCGATGTAATCTTCTTTTGTGGTGCGTTTGTTGAGATCTGATGAATTGTGGGTTTATGATCAGATTATCTATGAATATTATTTGAGTCTTCTATGAACTCTTATATGCATGATTAAGATATCTTTGTATTTCTCTCCGATCTATTTATTTGGTTTGGCCAACTAGATTGATTTCTTTTGCAATGGGAGAGGTGATTGATTCAATCTTGCGGTGCTCAATCCTAGTGGCAGAAGGGGACATGAGACACATTTGTATTGTTGCCATTAAAGATAAAAAGGTGGGGTTTACTCATATTGATTGGATCTATCCCTCTACATCAGGTCATCTTGCTTAAGGCATTAGTCTGTTCTTGTTAACTTAATACACTAGATGCATGCTCGATAGCAGTCGATGTGTGGAGTAATAGAAGTAGATGTAGGCAGGAGTCGGTCTACTTATCACAGATGTGATGCCTATATTCATGACCATTGCCTTAGATATCGTCATAATTATTCGCTTTTCTATCAATTGCTCAACAGTAATTTGTTTACCCACCGTATGCGTTCTTTCAAGAGAGAAGCCTCTAGTGAAAACTATGGACCCTGGGTCTATTCTTATCATATTATTTTCAGATCAATAAAACCAAAAACCCAAAAATATCTTGCTGTAATTTGTTTACCTATATTTTATTTGGACTTTTATTTATATTTTACACCCATCTCTATTAGATCTCATTCTTGCAAGTAACCATGAAGGGATTGACAATCCCTTTATCGCGTTGGGTGCAAGTATTTGTTTGTTTGTGCAGGTGCTATCACTGGAGACTTCTGTCTTCCTCCTACTGGATTGATACCTTGGTTCTTAATTGAGGGAAAAACTTATCTCTACTTTGCCGCATCACCCTTTCCTCTTCAAGGGAAAAACCAACGCAAGCTCAAGAAGTAGCAGGAAGAATTTCTGGCACCGTTGCCGGGGAGGTTCTACATCAAGCCTACCAAGTACCTATTGTTGGTGTCAAAATCAGCGGATCTCGGGTAGGGGGTCCCGAACTGTGGTCTAAGGCGGATGGTAACAGGAGGCAGGGGACACAATGTTTACCCAGGTTCGAGCGCTCTCGATGGAGGTAATACCCTACTTCCTGCTAGATTGATCTTGATGATATGAGTATTACAAGAGTTGATCTACCACGAGATCGGAGAGGCTAAACCCTAGAAGCTAGCCTATGGTATGATTGTTGTTGTCCTATGGACTAAACCCTCTGGTTTATATAGACACCGGAAGGGGCTAGGGTTACACAGAGTCGGTTACAAGGGAGGAGATCTACATATCCGAACATACAAGCTTGCCTTCCACGCAAAGGAGAGTCCCACCCGGAAACGAGACGAAGTCTTCAGTCTTGTATCTTCATAGTCCAACAGTCCGGCCAAGGGATATAGTCCAGCTGTCCGAGGACCCCCTAATCCAGGACTCCCTCAGTAGCCCCTGAACCAGGCTTCAATGACGATGAGTCCGGCGCGCATATTGTCTTTGGCATTGCAAGGCGGGTTCCTCCTCCGAATACTCCATAGAAGATTTTGAACACAAGGATAGTGTCCGACTCTGCAAAACAAATTCTACATACCACCATAGAGATTATAATATTTCCACAAATCTAATATGCTAACAACTTTTCATAACATGACATCACTCCCTGGCCTCGGTCATTATTCGAACCGTTTTTCCCAACCAGCCACTACACGTGTTGCATGGCGGTTTTATTAGCACGTCTTATCGAAGCAGAGATCGTGTCCCCTTATCATGGGATTCTCATCAATATGGGTATGGGTAACTGATACGTCTCCGTCGTATCTACTTTTCCAAACACTTTTTCCCTTGCTTTGGACTCTAACTTGTATGATTTGAATGGAACTAACCCGGACTGACGCTATTTTCAGCAGAATTGCCATGATGTTGTTTTATGTGCAGAAAACAAAAGTTCTCGGAATGACCTGAAACTCCACGGAATATCTTACAATAAATAATAAAAAATCCTCGCCAAAGATGAAGACTAGGGGGCCCACACCCTCTTCACGAGGGTTGGGGGCGCCCCCCCTAGGGCGCGCCCCCTACCTCGTGTGCCCGCTGGAGACCTCCCGACTCCAACTCCAGCTCTATATATCTGCTTTCGGGGAGAAAAAAATAGGGGAAAAGATATCATTGTGTTTTACGATACAGAGCCGCCGCCAAGCCCTAAAACCTCTCGGGAGGGCTGATCTGGAGTCCGTTCGGGGCTCCGGAGAGGGGGATTCGTTGTTGTCATCATCATCAACCATCCTCCATCACCAATTTCATGATGCTCTCCGCCGTGCGTGAGTAATTCCATCATAGGCTTGCTGGACGGTGATGGGTTGGATGAGATTTATCATGTAATCGAGTTAGTCTTGTTAGGGTTTGATCCCTAGTATCCATTATGTTCTGAGATTGATGTTGCTATGACTTTGCTATGCTTAATGCTTGTCACTAGGGACCGAGTGCCATGATTTCAGATCTAAACCTATTATGTTTTCATCAATATATGAGTGTTCTTGATCCTATCTTGCAAGTCTACGGTCACCTATTATGTGTTATGATCCGTTAACCCCGAAGTGACAATAATCAGGATACTTACCGGTGATGACCGTAGTTTGAGGAGTTCATGTATTCACTATGTGCTAATGCTTTGTTCCGGTTCTCTATTAAAAGGAGGCCTTAATATCCCTTAGTTTTCATTAGGACCCCTCTACCACGGGAGGGTAGGACAAAAGATGTAATGCAAGTTCTTTTCCATAAGCACGTATGACTATATTCGAAATACATGCCTACATTACATTGATGAATTGGAGCTAGTCCTGTGTCACCCTATGTTATGACTGTTACATGATGAACCACATCCGGCATAATTATCCATCACTGATCTGATGCCTACGAGCTTTCCATATACTGGTTTATGCTTATTTACTTTCCCGTTGCTATTGTTACAATCACTACATAATACCAAAAATATTACTTTTCTTTCATTACTCTTTTGTCACCGTTACCACCACTATCATATTACTTTGCTACTAAACACTCTGCTACAGATACTAAGTTTCCAAGTGTGGTTGAATTGACAACTCAGCTGCTAATACTTGAGAATATTCTTTGGCTCCCCTTGTGTCGAATCAATAAATTAGGGTTGAATACTCTACCCTCGAAAGCTGTTGCGATCCCCTATACTTGTGGGTTACCAAGACTAATTTCTGGCACCGTTGCCAGGGAGCATAGCTCTATTCTTTGAGTCACTTGGGATTTATATCTGCTGGACACTATGAAGAAGTTGAGAGATCCAAAAACCAAGATCTATCCCTCAACTACGAGGGGAGGTAAGGAACTGCCATCTAGCTCTGCACTTGATTCACCTTCTGTTATGAGTAAGCTTGCGACAGCTAAACCTGCTTCTGCTATTCGTTCTGATATGTCGCATGTTATTGATGATGCTACTTCTGCTATACATGATACTTATGATGAAACTACTTCTATGTTTGATACTACTGTGCCATTTGGTGATTTTCTCGAGGAACGACTTGCTAGGGCTAGAGAGATTGAAAATATTGAATCTGATTATGATGATGAAAGTGATGATGAAGAATCACTTGTTATTTCTGAGGGTTATTTATTTGATCAAGAAGCTTCTTTAGCTATTTTAGCTTGCAAAGATAGATATGAACTCAAAAGGTTATTAGCTAAATGGAATAAGCAATCTCTAAATGCTAGGATGAAACCTGACCCTGCTTTTGCTACTTAACCTATCTGTGTTACTGATAAGGATTATGAATTCTATGTTGATCCTGATATAATTACTTTGGGTGAATCTGATCCTTTTCATGGCTATGAATCTGAAACTGTTCTGGCACATCTTACTAAATTAAATGATATAGCCACCCTATTCACTAATGATGAGAGATCTCGCTACTTTTATATCCTCAAAATATTTCCATTCTCATTAAAGGGTGATGCTAAAATATGGTTTAATTCTCTTGATCCTGGTTGTGTGCGTAGTCCCCAGGATATGATCTATTACTTCTCTGCTAAATATTTCCCTGCTCATAAGAAACAAGCTGCTTTAAAGGAAATATACAACTTTGTGCAAATTAAAGAAGAGATTCTCCCACAAGCTTGGGGGAGGCTTCTCAAGTTACTTAATGCTTTGCCTGATCATCCTCTTAAGAAAAATGAAATACTTGATATCTTTTATAATGGACTAACCGATGCTTCTAGAGATTACCTGGATAGTTGTGCTAGTTCTCTTTTCAGGGAAAGAACACCGGATGAAGCTGAAATCTTATTGAATAATATGTTGAAAAATGAAAATAATTGGGCACCTCCTGAGCCAGCTCCTGCTCCAATTAATGATCCTATTCCTAAACCAACTCCAAAGAAGAGAGGTGTTCTATTTCTTAGTCCCGAAGATATGCAAGAGGCAAAGAAATCTATGAAAGAAAAAGGTATTAAAGCTGAAGATGTTAAGAATTTACCTCCTATTGAAGAAATACATGGTCTTAATTTACCGCCTGCCGAAGAAACATATGATATTGATCCTTTACTTATTGAAGAACCTCCAGACCTCGATAACCTAACATAGGTAGTAAAGGTAAATTCTCTCTATAGATATGGTAAAGCTGAAATTCCTACTACTAAAATTGCTAGTCAGTGCTTGGATGAGTTTGATAATTTTATGTTTAAGCAAGAAGACTTCAATGCTTATTTTTGTAGACAATTAAAAAAAGATGCTGATATGATTAAACACTTGGGTGATTATATGGCTAATATTAGAGGTGAACTTAAACTTGTTAGCAAACATGCTTCTATGGTTACCACTCAAGTAGAACAAGTACGTAAAGCTCAAAAGGAATTTCTCAATGAGATGAATAGTAAGAAAAATAATTATGCTGTTAAGGTGGCTACTAGAACTGGTAGAATGACTCAGAAAACTTTGTATCTCGAAGGCCACCCTAAGAGAATTGAGCAAGATTCTCAGAGAAATAATATTGATGCACCTAGTTCTTTTAAAAGGAAGAAAAAGAAAAATGATAGAACTGTGCAAACTTCTAGTGAACCTATTGCTGAACCACCTGATAATCCAAATGATATCTCTATGTCTGATGCTGAAACACAATCTGGCAATGAACATGAACCTAATGAAAATGTTAATGATGATGTTCATAATGATGCTCAACCTAGTAATGATAATGATGTAGAAATTGAACCTGCTGTTGATCTTGGTAACCCACAATCAAAGAATCAACGTTATGATAAGAAAGACTTTGTTGCTAGGAAACATGGTAAAGAAAGAGAACCTTGGGTTCAGAAACCCATGCCTTTTCCTGCCAAACCATCCAAGAAAAAGGATGATGAGGATTTTGAGCGCTTTGCTGAAATGATTAGACCTATCTTTTTGCGTATGCGATTGACTGATATGCTCAAAATTAATCCTTATGCTAAGTACATGAAATATATTGTTACAAATAAAAGAAAGATACCAGAAGCTGAAATTTCCACCATGCTTGCTAATTATACTTTTGAGGGTGGACTACCTAAGAAACTTGGAGATCCAAGAGTACCCACTATACCATGCTCCACTAAAAGAAACTATGTTAAAACTGCTTTATGTGATCTTGGAGCCGGTGTTAGTGTTATGCCTCTCTCTTTATATCATAGACTCGATTTGAATAAGTTGACACCTACTGAAATATCTTTGCAAATGGCTGATAAATCAACTGCTATACCTGTCGGTATTTGTGAGGATGTGCCTGTTGTGGTTGCAAACATTACTATTTTAAAAGACTTTGTTATTCTTGATATTCCCGAGGATGATAGTATGTCTATTATTCTTGGAAGACCTTTTCTTAATACTGCAGGGGCTGTTATTGATTGCAACAAAGGCAATGTCACTTTTCATGTTGATGGTAATGAGCATACGGTACATTTTCTGAGGAAACAACCTCAAGTTCATAGTATCAATTCTATCGAAAAAATTCCATCGATTATATTTGGAGGTTTAGAATTTTCTCTTCCTACTGTCAAGAAGAAATATGATATACTTATTATTGGGGATGTGCATATCCCCGTTGAGGTAACCTAGTGTTATTCGAAATTTCTCCGGTTTCATGTAAATTGGAATGAGTTTGTTAACAAGACTTGATCAACCTTGTTAGTGGATTCCTTTTGATGAGCATGAGATGGATGAAACTAGAAGCACAACCTTCTGTACCCTCTCTATACTTTCTGTTATTTAGTTGAAATAAAGTAAAAATAAATAATTTTCTGTCTGTTATCTGATTATCCGTGCAATATAAAAATACCTTGAAAAAAAAGTTCTCCAAATGCCCTGAAAATTAAATATGATTTTTTTCTAGAATATTTGACGATTTATGGAACAGAGAACACACCAGGAGGGCCAACCACCTTGCCACAAGGGTGGAGGGCACGCCCACCCCCTTAGGGCGTGCCCCCTGCCTCGTGGGCCCACGGTGGCCCTCCTCCACTTATTCTTGCACCCATCCTCTTCTTCTTCCTCCCACAAACATGAAAAACCAGCTCAAACCCGAGTCCAAGCTTGTTTTGCTGCCATTTTCGATCTCCTTGCTCAAAGCACCTCTCACAAAACTGCTTGGGGAGATTGTTCCTTGGTATGTGACTCCTCCATTGGTCCAATTAGTTTTTGTTCTAGTTCTTTATTCATTGCAAATTTTTTCTTCTTAGGTGACCCTGTCTTCAGCTTGCATGTCAAATATATATGGTCAAAAGTAGTTTTGATGCATGATATAGGCCCTAGGCACTTGTAGGAGTGGTTGCTATCAATATTATTGAGTTTGGTTTACTTTTATTTTGAAGGTACTAAAAATTTCAGAATTTTTTAGAAAATGATGAGGATATTATTGAGGGGCTCATCGAGCCAAAGCTCGAAGGAAAAGGCACCGAAGCCTAAGTATAATTTTCCGCGCACCACGGAGGTTCGGGCATGTGAATGGCCTTCCGAGGATTTCTTAAGAGCAGCCGAGATTTATGAAGATTTTCATGAATTGGCTCATAATGCATGCCTCACCGCTTTCCGCCACAACCAATGCACGTACCTTGTTCCGTTGTCGGCTATTCACGCCTACCAGAACCCTGCACAAGCCGAGGAGCCAGAACCGGAACCACAATTTGATCCTTCATGACAGTCTAACTATCAGTGGGATCCGGAGATGATTGTCAGCCAGTGGCAATCGGAGCCTTCTTCTTCCTCATCGCAGTACGACCCCAACTATTATTATGGATATCCGCCAGGCTAGCCGTGGCCATAGACCAACTTAGGCCAAAAGCCTAAGCTTGGGGGAGTACGCATTTCTCACCGACATTACATTTATGTTCACACACACTCATTGCTAGATGTCGGTGCTCCTACTTTTTCATTGTATCATCCATGCTAGTTTATTTCCTTTTATGCTTTCTTCTTGTGTGTTTGATAACCCTTAAGAAAAACCAAAAAAAATTAGTAGTAGTTTACTTTTCTTGCTGTAGTAATAATTAAAAAGAAAACCCAAAATATTTTCCCGTTCTTCTTTTGCTTGTTGGGAGCTTTCCCGTGTAAATAGTTTCTTTTCTTTTCTTTTCTTTGGGGGTCAGTAGGAGAGGACCATGATTAAATTGTTGAAGTGGCTCTTATATGCTTTATTGTTGATTTAACCAAGAGCCCATATTGCTTTGTCTTCTCCTGTTTATTGAATGCTCGTAGATTCCAGCTTAGTCTAATGCACGTGCACTCTTATTATTATTCACTTCGTTCGGTCGTGCAAGTGAAAGGCAATTATGATGATATATGATGGACTGACTGAGATGAGAAAAGCTGGTATGAACTCGACCTCTTTTGTTTTTGTAAATATGATGAGTTCAACATTCTTGATTCAGCTTGTTATGAATAAACATGTTTGCGATGACAATTAGAGATCATAGTTGCTTGTGACATGCTTGATTAGCTATGAGTTATAATGGTTTACCTTGTGTGCCAACATGCTATTGAGATGGTTATGATGTGGTATGATGGGGTGGTATCCTCCTTTGAATGATTTAAGTGACTTGACTTGGCACATGATCATGCATGTAGTTGAAACAAATCAACATAGCCTTCATGATATTTATGTTCATGGTGGATTATATCCTACTCATGCTTGCATCCAATATTTATTAATTTTAATGCATGTACATGGCTGTTGTCGCTCTCTAGTTGGTTGCTTCCTAGTCTTTTGCTAGCCTTCACCTGTACTAAGCGGGAATACTGCTTGTGCATCCAATCCCTTAAACCCCAAAGTTATTCTAGATGAGTCCACTATACCTTCCTATATGCGGTATCTACCTGCCGTTCCAAGTAAATTTGTATGTGCAAAAATCTAAACCTTCAAATAATCATCCTATTTTGTATGCTCGAATAGCTCATGTATCAACTAGGGCTGCCTGTATCTTCCATGCTAGGCGGGTTATTCTCAAGAGGAGTGGACTCCGCTCCTCACTCACGAGAAAATGGCTGGTCATCGAGATGCCCAGTCCGATGCTTTATGCAAAATAAATCAAAATAATTGCAAAACAAAACTCCCCCTGGGACTGTTGTTAGTTGGAGGCACTCGTTGTTTCGAGCAAGCCATGGATTGATGTTTGTTGGTGGAGGGGGAGTGTAAACTTTACCATTCTGTTTGGGAACCGCCTATAATGTGTGTAGCATGGAAGATATCGCCATCTCTTGGTTGTTATGTTGACAATGAAAGTATACCGCTCAAAATATTAATTATCTCTTTTTCAAAACCGAGCTCTGGCACCTCTACAAATCCTTGCTTCCCTCTGCGAAGGTCCTGCCCATTTACTGTTATGTTGAGTCATCACCCTCTTATTAAAAGCACTAGCTGGAGAGCGTAGCTGTCATTTGCATTCATCATTGTTAATTTATATTGGGTGTGACTATGATTGGATCTCTTTTACCATGAATTACAATGTCTAGTCAGTCCTTGATCTTTAAAGGTGCTCTGCATTTATGTTTTGCGGTCTCAGAAAGGGCTAGCGAGATACCATCTTGTTATATCATATTATGATTGTTTTGAGAAAGTGTTGTCATCCGAGATTTATTATTATGGCTTGCTAGTTGATTATGCTATTGATATGGGTAATCATGAGACCCGAGAATTATTGCAAATGTGGTTAGTTATGATCTTTGCTGAAAACTTGAATGCTAGCTTGACATATTTATAACAACAAGAGCAAACAGAGTTTGTAAAAGTTTTTCTTTATTTCTTTTAGTTTGTCAACTGAATTGCTTGAGGACAAGCAAGGGTTTAAGCTTGGGGGAGTTGATACGTATCCGTCGTATCTACTTTTCCAAACACTTTTGCCCTTGTTTTGGACTCTAACTTGTATGCTTTGAATGGAACTAACCCGGACTGACACTGTTTTCAGCAGAATTGCCATGATGTTGTTTTATGTGCAGAAAACAAAAGTTCTCGAAATGACCTGAAACTCCACGGAATATCTTACAATAAATAATAAAAAATCCTCGCCAAAGATGAAGACCAAGGGGCCCATACCCTGTCCACGAGGGTGCCCCCCCCCCTAGGGCGCTCCCCCTACCTCGTGGGCCCCTGGAGACCTCCCGACTCCAACTCCAACTCTATATATCTGCTTTTGGGGAGAAAAAATAGGGGAAAATATTTCATCACGTTTTACGATACAGAGCCACCGCCAAGCCCTAAAACCTCTCGGGAGGGCTGATCTAGAGTCCGTTTGGGGCTCCGGAGAGGGGGATTCATCGTCATCGTCATCATCAACCATCCTCCATCACCAATTTCATGATGCTCACCGCCGTGCATGAGTAATTCCATCGTAGGCTTGCTAGACGGTGATGGGTTGGATGAGATTTATCATGTAATCGAGTTAGTCTTGTTAGGGTTTGATCCCTAATATCCATTATGTTCTGAGATTGATGTTGCTATGACTTTGCTATGCTTAATGCTTATCACTAGGGCCCGAGTGCCATGATTTCAGATCTGAACCTATTATGTGTTCATCAATATATGAGTGTTCTTGATCCTATCTTGCAAGTCTATAGTCACCTATTATGTGTTATGATCCGTTAACCCCGAAGTGACAATAATCGGGATACTTACCGGTGATGACCGTAGTTTGAGGAGTTCATGTATTCACTATGTGCTAATGCTTTGTTCCGGTTCTCTATTAAAAGGAGGCCTTAATATCCCTTAGTTTCCATCAGGACCCCGCTGCCACGGGAGGGTAGGACAAAAGATGTCATGCAAGTTCTTTTCCATAAGCACGTATGACTATATTCGGAATACATGCCTACATTACATTGATGAATTGGAGCTAGTTCTGTGTCACCCTATGTTATGACTGTTACATGATGAACCACATCCGGCATAATTATCCATCACTGATCCGATGCCTACGAGCTTTCCATATATTGGTTTACCCTTATTTACTTTCCCGTTGCTATTGTTATAATCACTACATAATACCAAAAATATTACTTTGCTTTCATTACTCTTTTCTTACCGTTACCACCACTATCATATTACTTTGCTACTAAACACTTTGCTACAGATACTAAGTTTCCAGGTGTGGTTGAATTGATAACTCAGCTGCTAATACTTGAGAATATTATTTGGCTCCCATTGTGTCGAATCAATAAATTTGGGTTGAATACTCTACCCTCGAAAGCTGTTGCGATCCCCTATACTTGTGGGTTATCAGTAACCCAATCGTGCCCATTAGTATGACTCCTTGATTTTAGGCAAGTTCTAAACGGCCACGCGGAGGACGTTTGATATTCGCCCTCTTTATAAAGGGGACAAAGCCTGTCCTTTTCTTATCGTGCTCAATCCCTCCCTTTCCCCACCCCGAGTTCCAACACCCAAGGCTCATGCGAAGCGCTTCGGACCTTCAATCATGTCCGGATCCAACCTTCAGGGCCGGTGGATGGCTTCCTCTTTCACAGAGGAGGACATCAAGAAGCTAAGGGAGGCCAGGTATCTGACCGCCGAAATCTCGAAGAGGCTGCCTGCCCGAGGACAGGTCATCCCCACTCCCGAACCCAATGAGAGTGTCGTATTTGTTTCCCACTTCCTCTGAGGGCTAGGCTTTAGTCTTGATCCCTTCGTCAGAGGGCTCATGTTCTATTATGGGCTCGACTTCCACGATCTAGCTCCGGATTCCATTCTTCACATCTCGTCATTTATCGTCGTATGTGAGGCCTTCCTCTGCATCACCCCACACTTCGGCCTATGGCTCAAGACCTTCAATGTGAAGCCGAAGATGATCAATGGGTGACACGCAGAATGCGGAGGTGCCACAATAAGCAAAGGCGTCGATGCCCCATGTCCAAAGGGTTCCTTCCCGGAGATACCCAACTTATGGCAGCGGGAGTAGTTTTACATAACAGCTCCCCGAAGTACTAAGTGGGTGGCTTCCCCCGCCTTCCGTTCGGGACCCCACCACAACTAGTGTCATGGGTCAACAAGGGGCTAGACTGGGGGCCGGTTAATGACGTGCCGACATTGCAAAGTCGCATCTGAGATCTCCTCAAGAGGGACGTCTGTCTCGTCAAAGTAATGCAGGTTATGCTAGTTCGTCGGGTCCGACCGTGCCAACGTCGATCTCTCCGTGTGTGGGAGTTCAACCCGGAAGGACCACAAATCATTCAGCAGTTCTTTGGCGGGACGCTCGAAGAGATGTACGGATTGTTCTTCGGATCACGAATAAAGTGTCCGGACACCACCGAGGATGCGAGTCTCAACTGTAATCGTCCAGATACCCAGGTAAGTATTTCCATGACTGAACACACTGTCTTTTCATTTGCCATAACATAATCCTGAAAGAATTGCTCTTGGCCAGGACTGGGTAAGAAAGGCAAAGATGATCAGGTGTTCGGCCCCCCTTCCCGAGGGCTCACCGGATCCTGTACTAGCCAGGATGCTGGAGTATGAACCTTATCAAGTGCCCTCGGGCAAAGATAAAGGGAGAGACGAAGAAGCCGAAAGCGAGCCTCACTCATTACTCATCCAAACCGGGGGAATTAGTACCTCCACGAAGTAGGATAATCGGGGAGAAGAATCTAAAATTCCCTCTCCCTAAGGAAGGAAAAGGACCGCTCCTGAAGACTTGGAAACAAGGGTTTCCAAACGAGAGAAGAAACCCTCACCAGGGGGCCCTGGCCTAGAGGGCGTTCCTTGCGCACAGCGCCCGCTAGGGGATCAGCCCTCCACCGAGCTGTAAGTGAACAAAAGTACTTTTGGTAAATATATTTTGCTTTATCTCCGCGGACAATAACCGAGACATATGTCTTGCAGTCCAGATCGTAGCTCTTCCTGACAGAGTTCGTCTTCGGGGGATCTTCTTCCATAGATGATGGAGAGCGAAACGCCTCCCCTTGTCTCCCGCCTCCTGGGGCGGATGACACTGAGGTGTCATCACGGAGGAGATCTGGCAAGGCCATAAGGTAACCCTTCGGCCACCCGGAGTCCGGAGTATTCGACTCCTAAGAGGAGTAACAGAAAGAGTTGTCCGGTGCGCAACTGGACATACTGACAGGTCTTTTGGAGCAAGCGGCTATCTCGGAGGAGCATCGTACTTTAATGGGTACGGTGGTTTCACTGCTAGGGAAAAGCCTAGCAGCAACGCGGGTTTTGGGCCTCTCAGTAGTGCGAGGACCGGTGCTACTAATAAGGCGCTACAACTAACGTATAGCAGTAGCGCCTGTTGTCCACGCTACTGCTATACATGAATAGCTATAGCGCTCTTTAGAAAAGGGCACTGCTGATATTATCTGCAACGCTGTTTACTGGGAAGCGCTACTGGTAAGGCGGCGCTACTGCTAAATTTCCCCCTCGCTACTACTTGTTTTATTAGTTTTTTCCCTACATATTTGTTTTGTATTTGTTTTGTATTTGAATAGGCTTTATACAATAATCTTTAGCATATCATACACATACAAATGTAATCATAGTATATACATACAATTAGTCTCATCAAATCATGTCATCATCATAATCATCATCCAACACAAAGTGGTCTCTCATCATCATCTCGAAAATAGCGATACAAGTCTCGATTACTTGCGAATACATCGTCATCCATCTAAACAATGTTATACGTGAGAAGAGCTATCACTTTGAGTACATGAGTTCGTATCCCTCTCTCGCATTAGCGTGAACCTAAACTAACTACTGCCTGTCGCTCGGAAATCGGAAACCGGTACACCTGGGCCTGACACTCCGGCCACTTGTCGTATATATACTCCTGGCGTAGCACTTCTTCGCCATCTATGATCTATGCACCTGCATCATCACATGAGTCGATGATATGCAACATATATAGTTGAGCAACAGAAAGAGACCGACTTGGCAAAAATGGAAACAACATATCATAAGCATAAATAACAAAGTTCAACGTACCCCAAAATGCCCTAACTAGAGTGATTTTCGCTAGTCGAGGAGGAGGACCGTTCATCGTGCATAACTCAAAGTTTTGTCATACAGAAATATGGACTAAACGGACACATTGTCATATATCGACAATCACTCCAACATGTCGTTCCATCCATCCAAGTCAGGGAGATAGTCCTCGAGCTTAGTGAAAGGCTTCATGTCGAGACGCTGAGAGGCTATCCATGTTCGGACGTCTTCCCGAGACATTTCTCCTTCTCCATAGAACATCCCTATTTTTCTGACGACCTCCTTCATGATGATTTGGGCAAGTTCACGCTGGATGTTATAGAACTCAGCTCGAAGTCGATGATCCTCGATATCTCGTATGTCCTTTGCCCATTGCAGAATATGGGCATCGCCAGATCTAGGTGACATGCGAAGGTTCTGGTGATCCCGTCTGTACTCCAGCATGTGGTGTAGGACATAGAATCCATCATTAAGGGAATCGTTCGGTTGCTGGATGCAGCAGAAGTCGGTCTTATGGCCGAAGGCAGCCCTGCCACCCCTTCTCTTCTTGTCCCTGACCTCTCCACCCCTTGCTTGGTAGTAAAACATAGCACTCTCAAGAACATCCTTGATGTGGGTGTAATCCTTTTTGTGAATGTTCTTCGATGAGTTCAAGTAAAGAGCGTGGGAGAATCGGGGGTAGAGGATGATGAGGACGGTGCGCCCGCCGCTGCGCAAAATAAGTACACCTCAAATTAATTAGCCTCCACCGTGCAAATGAATGATTGAAATCGAAGGAAGGATAGTAGCGCGGATGACTTACACGGGATGATAAGGCACGAGAATCGCCTCCTTGTCCTTATTGGCGAGCATGAAATTGACGATGTAATCCCTCGCGTATTCACAGTGCTTTGCGCAGACTCCCAAGAAGCCCTCGTGCATGTAGTATGGGTCAGCGACACAGATATGAGATATCTGCTCAAACCCGATGATGTAGTTCATGTGCAAGGCATAAAGGCGGACAAACGTAAAATCCAGCTTCTTCACGTGAAACATGTCAAATATGTAATCGAATCGGAGGAAGAACTTATCCGCGGGGAAGCTGTCGACGTATGACATTTGCCGCGGAATGTTAACCATGTAGAGTGGGTATCCTGGATCTTTCGAGGCGATGAGGCCTTTCTCTACCCGCAACACATCGTCATGAAGTCTCCTTAGATCGCCGAATCTGACCCGTAGCGCTGTTGCAGGTAGGATTGGTTGACCGGGGATATGCCATTTATCCGCATCGGGGATATCTATACGGTCCTGAAGCCGAGGCTGCTGAGGCGGCTGGATCATAGAATCAGCTTTTTTGCCTTTCCTCGCTCTCTTCCTAGACTTCTTTACTACCGGAAGGTCGTCCATAATACGTTGAGACGGCAATTCAGGCACCGACTCATGACGCTCAAACCCTGAGGAGGCGTCAGTATAGACATACTGTTCAGCGCCATCGTCGTCCTCATCCTCATCCATGGCGACTAATGGAGCCTCCTCCTTACCCCGTCCGCTATCACCCAACTCGACACCCGACGCTAATTGGGTAGGTGGGGTGTTGATGTTCATACCTTGCTGAGGCTGCGTGCTCGTGGGTGTGCTCCCGGCCGCCTCCAGACGAAGCAGACTCTTTGGCCACAACAGGATCCACCCATTGCAACAATCACCAAGTCGCCGCGGTGTCTCGTCGTCATCCCCCACTAGTATTGGAGGAGGCAAATTCTCATGGCCCGGTTTGACACTGACCACGGAAACCTTGAAGACGTTCGGGGGGATCGGCCGGCTGTGGAACAATGGTTCTTTCGGCTCCATTATCATCGCCTTCCCCACGTCCACCTTCTGGTCGCCGATGGTGTACAATATGGTGCACGGGGTTTCATCGGCCTGCAAAGAAAAGTCTGTGACGTGAGACATCCGAAAGGCAACGAAAACGGGAGATTACACATTTATATTGAAGGGGGCCGGTGTGAAAGATACCGTGAGGGCGTCGAGCTCAGCCAAAGACGAAGCACAACCGAGCACGTCCGGTGCGGGAGCCGGTGTGGGAGCAGGTGCTGGTGCAACGCTAGTCGAGCTGCTCCCCAAGAAGTCAGCAAGGGGAAAGTCCTTTGCATTTTTTTGGATTTTGCGTTGTCCAAGTGAAAACGCCCGTCACCAAGGTAGTAGACAAATCTGCAACCACCTGTTTTGCGGCAGCTACCGCTGTTGCGACTGTCTGAGATGATTTCTTCTCAACCACAATCTCAACCTTCTTGTCAATGTTTTCTTTAGTTTACCCCCGTCTTTCCTTTCTCTCCTCCGTGGTCTCACGGTAGTACTTCTTCCACGTGGCGCCGTCTCCGACACCGTGCACGCATCCATACGATGGTCGAGTATCCACCGGTTGTCCTTTCAATATGTTCAACACCCGGTTGAATGGAGTGTCCCACTTGGGCCTCGCCAATGCCTAAGACGGCGAGTCTCTTTCGGCCGGAATCCGGTGCTGCTCTCTTTGCAAAAGGCACAAGGATCGTTTACAAATATGACTAACGTGTGCAGTCAAACTGATCAGAAACTAAAATTACCAGCAGTCTCATGAACTCCATAATGACCGGTTTTGTCTCGTAAACCTTCTTCACTGGGTCCCAATGGTGTCGGGCCCTGAGGACGTCACGCTCCCGCGGGACGGTGAAATACGCCAAGGGGTCTGGGATGCCCAGACTCGCGGCTTTCGCGTCCTCCTTGGCCCATTTGGACCTCTTTCTGCCGTAACCACGGCTTCCGAGGTGGTGGCTCCCAATGTTCCTCTCTTTAAGCCCCTTCATGTACCGAGACTTTTTTGGCAGCTTCGGCCTCGCAAGCCTCCTTGAATATTTGAAACTGATCTTCCGTGATTGTCGGATTATCCTTTACAATCTCAGAGTAGGGTTCCTTCTTGTCGATGCTCTTTGCTTTCACTTGATTTTTCCAGGCGGCCAACGCGTCGCTAAACTTGGTCATGGCATGTTTGTTTATCTTCTTCATTGTCGGGTCCTCATCTGGATCTTCATACTCCTTCTCATTCCGGCCCGGGAACAAGAATATCTGGTGAAACTTCTTTAGGAGGGAGCTCCTCATATTTTCTATCTTCTGTAGTTTCTCATCGTTGATGGTGGCGGTTGTTCGTACGATGCAGCCTATTTGATTGCCGTAGCATCGATGCACTTCCTCGGGCGCCTTTGGCTCAAAATTGTTGTCGTCCACCTTCGTGACCACCAGTCTAGTAGTCCTGAGTTTGTTAGGAGGTCGTTTCCTCTTTGCTTTCGGTTCTACACCGGCTCCGCTCCCCGAGGCAGCACCGGTCTCAGTCTCAGCGCCGGTCTCGATGCCGGTCTGAGTCTCAGCGCCGGTCTCAGTCTCAGCACCGATCTGCATGTCGGCAAGGCTAAAAAAGTCATCTGCCGCTCGGTAGACGTCGTCGCAATCACCAGAACCCTGTCCTTCATAGTTGCTAGCCATGTTTCCTACGATTAAATCTAGCCAATTAATTCTAGACCTAATAAAATGAATAATGACATAAAAAAGGCCTATTGTTTTGCAGGAACATTGACTCCTTCCCAGTGCGGCAAATCCCCGGCGATCGATATGTCCTAGTTTGTAGCACAAGTCATGCCAAAATTCATGGAAAATTTCAGCATGACCTTTGCTAAAAAGTGGACAAATCGAGAACCTGAATTTTGCCAGAACGGAAATGAATCAACATTCCGGCAAAACATAGGCCACTGGGCTTCATTCCCTGGAAACAACAAAAGGCCACTTGGGCACAATCGAACCACTTCAATGTCGATTATGATCAATGAGCAAACACAGCTGAGGATTTTTCATATATCAAGACCACTTCAAATTTGCATCTCCTAGTGTTTGATACTTCAAGAAAATCTACACAAATTTCATGCTCTCTGAAACACAATTCAAAAACCAAATATAGATGGATGAACCCTAGACTCAAATTATGAACCTAGAACTCAAATTATGTCCTAAAATTTTGTCCTAATAAAAATTCACTAAAAATTAAGAACCTTCTAGCTAGACTGGCAACACTAATAGAAATTAATATTTTTATATTGATTTTTTTCTCTAAACTAAATCCTACCACCCTAGTTAACATCTAATTAAACCTTACCTTACTTTCCTAACATTTGTAATTAAACACTACAACCCTAACCCTACTGCCCTAGTTAAGCATATACAATTTTTTCCTACGGCGAGGGAGGCAGGGGCATCTTTGTCAAAGCCCTATCTAAATTATTTTCCTAACAAAATTCTTTTCCTAAATGAATTAACCTAACTAATTTAGAGAGAGAGGAGGGGTGGGGGCTTACAGAGGATGGCTCCGGTGGTGGCGACGGAGGCAGGGGCGTCTTTGGTGACGGCGAGGGAGGCAATTGTGGCGAGGGAGGATCCGATGGCGTCGACTGCGGCTCCGATGGCGTTGGGGGCGGCTCCGGTGGCGTCGACGACACACAGCTGTGGTGGCTCCGGGGGCGTCGACATTGGCAGGAGATGGCGGCGAAGTCGGGCGACGGCAAATCAGGCAGACGACAGCGGGGTGGGTCAAGGGATTTGGGGGAGAAGTGGTGGCCGGGGCGAAACGGTTTTTTTGGTTAAGTCAAACTTAGCGGTAGCTCTTTTCGTGAAACGCGCTATAGCTAAGTTAGCTATACCGATTTTCACAAAACGCGCTACTTCTATAGCTATGTAATTTTTCCTGTTTCTACAACGGGGGTCTAGGAAACGTGCGGGAGCTACGTTAGCTATAGCGCCTCTTACAAACAAATGCTACTGCTACGCCTTTCTCCTTTTTTCGCTTTTTCATTTATTTTGCTCTACATTTTATTTTTTCCTTTTTCCTTTTTCTATTTCTTTCTTTTTCATTTACTTTTCCATTTGTTTTTCATTTCATTTTATTTCCATTAGAAGTAGAGCTCTCCGCGTGAAACACGCTGCTACTTTTGTCCTAGAGGTAGCGCTCTTCTCTCAAGACTGCTACTAATATGCGTAGCCTATCGTTTTGGCAATGGGAATATTAGTCGTAGCGCTTTTTCATGTGCACGCGCTACTGCTACTATTGTATCTGTAGCGCGGTTTTCGCACGCGCGCTACTGCTACTTAGCACTAGCACCCATTTTTGCCACGCGCTACTGCTAAATTTCTGTGTATAAGGTTTTCCCTAGTAGTGTTGAGAGGATTTCATCCACCAAAAGTGGGTTGCATGAAGCTTTTACGAGCCTGCTAAAAGGCTTTGAGGTACACAAATTTTTTTTGACGGTACCACACACTCTAGGTGTGCTCTATACAGATAGTAGCCCCTGAGACTCTGGTTGCTATCCCGAGGCGACAAACAGAGGATCATAGTCCCAAGTAATGATTGCGCTGCTTTCATGTGCAGGCAGCGGACGGTCCGGTGGTTGGCTGGACTGCTGAGTTTGCCGGACTAAGCCGATAATTGGACGCGGCAGGCGCCGACATTGCGCTTGTGAACAATAGGCTTGATGAGGCACAGGGTATGTATTTTCGGGTGGTCAGCAAGTATTAAGAGGAGCATGATGCTTGTATCTATAATACATTTTGACTGCAGATGGAGCTGCCGCCATGGAGACCCTTCGGGGGGAACTTGCCCGAGCCAAGGAACAAGCCAGGAGAAGTGATGCGGCCGCCCTAAAGGCGACCGAAGAGTTAAAAGCCGAACAGGCTGCTTATCACAAGAGAGAAGATGAAATAGCCAAGATGGTTGTTTAGCTGAAACATGCCGCCGGCCGATATGAGCTTCTTGAAAAGGAAAGCCAAGTGAGAGCGGCTGACCTGAAGAGAGCCGTGGAGGTAGCCGAGGAAACCCAGTCTAAAATCAGAGCGGCAGAGGAGGAGCTCCGTCAAGCTAGAGATATCACGGCTAGGAAGCCCTTTTTGTTGCGGACGAAGTTCGGAGATCCAAAGTATGCCCCTCTAGATCGATTATGGAGTGCTGCAGACGTGTATGCCGACTTAGCAATGAGTGCTGCTGATGCGACTGTGTTTTTCAAAGATCAAGAAGATCACGAAGTAGAGAAGTTGTTCTGGTCGCAGTTCAGTGCTCCGATGCGTCCGCTACTGTTAAATGAGCAAATGGCCGAGTGGGCTGAGCTCCATAGGTTGTCTGGGCTTGCCATGAGGTCTGTCGTGGATCATCTTTGGCCGGAAGGACCAAAGCCGAATAGTTATTTTGGTTTAGTGCAACGATTCCTTGGTGCTGTGCAGCATATCGATGCCGTAAAGAGGTCGGCATGCATAGAGGGTGCGCGGATGGCTCTTGCCCGTGTTAAGACATACTAGGCAGAGATGGATGCCACCGCTATTGCAAACCGGGGTCCGGACATAGGCCAGGACTCGGCCGAGCACTATTTTGGAGAAGTCCTAGAAGGCGCTCGTTTAATAGAGGCTCAGTGCTCAAAGAATATTATGTTCGAGTGACATGTATCCCAATTGTAAAAACAATGCTATTTGGATTATAAATGCTATGTTTATACTGTTGCTTGAAAGTATTATGATGCCTCCTGTGCGGCCGCTTTATGTATGTATATAACCTGAAAGTTTGCAATCGTTGGCTTTAGCCCCCACGCACATAATGCGGGGGTGTTCGGAAAAGCACGTATTCACACTTGATCCAACGTCTTGGTCCATGAAGGAGGTGATAGCGCGGTGAACAAGGCAATCAGACTATATTGCTTTAACACTTTCACTTAGCCATAGGAGTTTGACAGTGGGGCTACTATATAGCCCCTGGTACCTCCGCGCTTATCCAAATACGTTGCGCGTACATACATGACCGGGAAACCGGTCCTTCGTTAATGCGGAGGAATCGCGAAGATTCCGCTGAGTCATCGAGTGGTTGACCAGTCTCGCGCTTTATCATGACAGTAAGTTTTTAACTTTCTCTACTGAGGTGCTCACCCAAATGAACCAGGGCACAATCGCAATAGTTCTCCTGGTGCCACCTTAGCCGATAGAGCGGAACGTAAGGTAGCAAAACACGGGAGCCGGGCAAACCCAACATTTGACCAAACACATGATTCGGAGCTGATGCATATAAAGCCAAACTCGCGATGCCGAACACTCCCTAAGGTATTCGGACTTTACAACATATATCAGGCTGAGCAAAGCCCTTGATAATGAACCCTGAATTTCCAGGTACGTGCATCAGTCTGACATGGCAAAAATGCCAATAACGTCAGCATCCCTCTCGGTGTGTTAAGTATCCAGAGGGCGTAAAGCAACAAGAGACAGTGAGAAAGGTTTACATAGGGTCTTAGTCTAAAAAGAAACCTTTAAGCAGGGCCCTGCTACACGTCTGCGCCTGTGTCTCCGTTGTGCCGTGTCCTGGAAGGGTGTAGCACGATTGTCATCTGCAAGAGAGAAAAAACCCAGGTGAAAGCCTACGTGCGGAAAATTGGTTATTATTAATAGACCATTGAAATTCAATCTAAGTAAGGTAAAACCAAACTATAGTCTTTTTTACATGCGGGTAGCCCCTAGCGCCACCTATGGGGGTATATCCATCGACCCAATCTCGGGTTTATCTGAACTGTTACAGTGAGGGGTGCGCCGGACTCGTCTAGCCGTGTCCGCGGTCTTAACGACCGATCATTTATTCTGGTTGGAGGGGTCGTTCAGTGTTCGGCTGCAAAAGCCACCGTACACTCCTCCGCATGTAAGGAATGCTCTGAATGTCCGCTAACTGTGATGATGCCACATGGACCGGGCATCTTAAGCTTAAGATAAGCATAATGTGGTATTGCATTGAAACGAGCGAAGGCTGTTCTTCCGAGTAGTGCTTGATAGCCGCTTCGGAATGGAGCGATGTTGAAGGTTAATTCTTCGCTTCGGAAGTTGTCGGGAAAACCGAATACAACCTCTAGTACTATAGAGCCCGTGCAGCGGGCCTCTGGGCCTGGTACTACTCCTTTACAGGTAGTATTGCATTGGCTGATTCTTGTTGGGTCTATCCCCATTTTGCGGACTGTGTCTTGATATATCAAATTAAGACTACTGCTGCCGTCCATAAGGACTCAGGTGAGATGGTATCCGTCAATTATTGGGTCTAGTACCAAGGCAGCCAATGCTCCATGTCGGATACTACTCGGGTGATCCCTGCGATCAAAAGTGATTGGGCAGGCCGACCAAGGGTTGAACTTGGGGGTAACGGGCTCTAAGGTGCATACGTCTCGGAGCGCGCATGTGCTCCTCCTCTTAGTTACGTGAATCATGTTCACTGTTTTGACTTCTGGTGGGATTTTTTTCTGTCCCCAGTGTTTTGTTGGTGAGGCTCATCCTTGTCTTCACTTGGCGTCTCCCTTCCCTTGTGTTCGGTGTTTAGCTTGCCGGCCTACTTAAAGACCCAGCATTCTCTGTTGGTGTGATTTGCAGGTTTATCGGAGGTGCCGTGAATCTGACATAATCTGTATAGAATCTTGTTTAGGCTGGACGGTCCATCTCTGCTGCCTTTGAATGGCTTTTTCCATTGACCGGGTCGAGAGCCCCTGAATCCGGTGTTTACCGCCGTGTTGTCTAGGCTGTCTTTGTTGCTTCAACGCTTGCTTTTATTGTGTCGTGGTTTTCCATTGCCATCCCTAACTTCGGATGTGCTTGGGTCGCTGGTGCCGCTGCGGGCCAGCCAACTATCCTCGCCCGTGCAAAAGCGGGTCATAAGGCTTGTTAGGGCTACCATTGTCCTTGGTTTTTCCTGGCCGAGGTGTTTGGCAAGCCATTTGTCCCGGATACTATGTTTGAAAGACGCTAAGGCTTCGGCGTCCGGGCAATCGACAATTTGATTCTTCTTAGTGAGGAATCTGTTCCAAAGCTTTCGGGCTGACTCTCCGGGTTGCTGAATTATGTGACTTAAATCGTCTGCATCCGGAGGTCGGACATAGGCCCCTTGAAAATTAGCCATGAAAGCGTCCTCGAGCTCTTCCCAACTTCCAATTGAATTTTCAGGGAGGCTTTTCAACCAGTGCCTAGCTGGTCCTTTCAACTTTAAGGGAAAGTATTTGATGGCGTGGAGATCATCTCCACGAGCCATGTGGATGTGAAGGATAAAGTCCTCAATCCAGACCCCAGGGTTTGTTGTTCCGTCGTATGACTCTATGTTCACGGGTTTGAATCCTTCTGGGAATTCATGGTCCAGTACCTCGTCGGTGAAGCATAGGGGGGCGCGGCACCCTTGTATTTGGGTGTGTCTGATGGTTGTATTGTTCGGTTTTGATTCCGAACTATTATCCTGTCAGTATATTCATTTGGGCGGTGATGATTCTATGCCGGAACGCGCTTCCTAGGTCCGTAAATGGACCTGGTCAATCTGGCTTTTTTGTGTAGGTCCTCACGTAGGTCGTGTGCTGACTTGTGTACGTCATCGTTAGCCGCCCTGTCGCGACCACGGGGTGGCCGGCCCAGTTGATCGGCCGTTTTATTTTCTGGCTGAGTGGGCTCTAAGGCCTCATCGTCGAATTCAGGCAAAAGCTTGCGCTTTGGATAGCTTTTTGTGTGGCGATTACCGCCGTACTTTTCTTGTGTGTCAAGCACTTTATTCCATCTGCTGTTGAGCGTATTCTGCGCGGTCTTAAGCCTTTGCTTCTGCTTCTTCAGGCTCCGCGCGGTTTCAATGAGCCTTTATGAAGGTTCTCTTGTTCCAAGTTTCTTTCAGGGATGATGTGTGCATCGTCGTCTGAACTATTCATGTCTCCAGAGACAAGTTGATGAGTTTTACCCTCGGGGTCGTCGTGACCTGACAGCGGCTCCGTACTATGTTCGCCGTCCGCTGGTTCACCCTGCTCCACCGCTGGGTTCATGTGGTCATTGTCTCCTTTGGGGTCGACCGGGGTGTTACTCTTTCTTGCACTCTGATCGCTATTTTTGCCGGGGCGGGATTTGGAGCAGCGCTTACACCGTCGCTTTGGTTGCTTCTCGAGGGAATTGTCCTTCGCTGATTCCTCCTGTTCCCCGTCATCATTTTCTTGGGGTGTATCCACCATGTATATATCATGTGATGAAGTGGCAGTTCAGCGCCCTGCGGGCGGTGGTTCCTGTTCGTTTCCTGCATCGTTGTCCATACCATCGATGTCTTCGGAGCCGAAATCAAGCATGTCGGTTAAGACGTCGACAATGGCTATTAAGTGGGTGGTGGGTGGGGAATGAATATCTTCGTCGTCCACTTCCCACTCGAGCCGAACACAGTTCGGCCAAGGGCCTCCTCACAAGGGGAGAGACCTTATTGAATTTAGCACATCGCTCAAGGGCGAGGACTGAAATATATCCGCGGAGGAAAACTCCATGGTCGGTGCCCAATCAGATTTGATAGGTACGGACGCAGGCGGTTCGGAGACCGTGGCCAGGGACGAATCCATGGGTCCAGCAACATAGGTCTCGTAGGAGGTGAAGTCAGTATTCGGCTCTGTCGCTGCTGAGTGTGCGGCCTTTGGGAAGGGGTCCATCCACCCGTCCTTGGATGACGCGATCTGCTCCGGATCAAGGGCCGGAGTCGCCACAGGTGTGATCTCCCAAACACTGTCTGGAGGTAGAGCTAAGCCATGCCCGTCGTGACTGTGCGGCGCACCTGACGTGGGCTCGAATACGTCGAAGATCAAGTCTCCATGGATGTCGGTAGTATAGTTCAAACTTCCAAACCTGACCTCACGGCCAGGGGCGTAGCTTTCGATCTGCTCCAGATGGCCAAGCGAGTTGGCCCGCAGTGCGAAGCCGCCGGATACAAAGATCTGTCCGCGGAGAGAAACCTCACCCTGGATCACATTGTTGCCGATGATCGAAGGAGCCAGCGAGCCTTATGGTGACGACAGAGTGGAACTCTCAATGAAAGCACCAATGTCGGTGTCAAAACCGGCGGATCTCGGGTAGGGGGTCCCGAACTGTGCGTCTAAGGCGGATGGTAATAGGAGGCGGGGGACACAATGTTTACCCAGGTTCGGGCCCTCTCGATGGAGGTAATACCCTACTTCCTGCTTGATTCATCTTGATGATATGAGTATTACAAGAGTTGATCTACCACGAGATCGGAGAGGCTAAACCCTAGAAGCTAGCCTATGGTATGATTGTTGTTGTCCTACGGACTAAACCCTCTGGTTTATATAGACACCGGAAGGGGCTAGGGTTACACAGAGTCGGTTACAAGGGAGGAGATCTACATATCTGAACGGCCAAGCTTGCCTTCCACGCAAAGGAGAGTCCCACCCGGAAACAAGACGGAGTCTTCAATCTTGTATCTTCATAGTCCAACAGCCCGTCCAAGGGATATAGTCCGGCTGCCCGAGAACCCCCTAATCCAGGACTCCCTCACATATCATAAACTCTCATCTCTTTCATTACATTATTTGCCATTTTCCTCTTGTTTTCCTCTCCCCACTTCTAAAACTTTTTAGAAAAACACAAAAATATTTGCCTATTCACCTTCTTTCCGTTCGTCTTTTCGTTTGCTGTTTGTTTGCTTGTGTGCTAGATTGCTTGCTTTTTCACTATGTCTCAAGACAATACTAACTTGTGTGATTTTTACAACACTAATAATAATGATTTTATTAGTACTCTGATTGCTCTCGCTAGTAGTGCGTAATCTTGTGAAATTAATGCCGCTTTGTTGAATCTTGTTATGAGAGAACAATTTTTTGGTAGTCCTAATGAAGATGCTGTATCCTGTGTTAATACTTTCGTTGAATTGTGTGATATGCAAAAGAAAAAATATGTCAATAATAATATTGTTAAATTGAAGCTATTTCCATTCTCACTACGAGATCGTGCTAAAACTTGGTTTTCGTCCTTGCCTAAAAATAGTATTGATTCATGGAATAAGTGTAAGGATGATTTTACTTCCAAGTCTTTCCCCCCGCTAAGATCATCTCCCTTAGGACATATAATGAGTTTTAATCATCTTTATCATGAACATGTTGCACAATCTCGATAGAGGATGAAAGTAATGATAAGAAATTGCCCTACACATGGTTTTAGTTTATGGATGATCATACAAAGAAATTATGTGGGTTGACTTTTGCATCAGGAAATATTTTAGATTCCTCCGCGGGTGGTACTTTTATGGAAATCACATTAGGAGAAGCTATTATACTCCTAGATAATATTATGTAAATTACTCTTAATAGCACACCGAAAGATCTTCCACTAGTAAAAAAGTGGATGCAATTGGAGAAATTAATACTTTGAGTGGAAAGATGGATGAACATATGAAATTGATTGCTAGCAAGAGTGCTCCTATTGATCCTAATGACATGCCTTTATCTACTTGGATTGGGAATAGTAGTGAATCTATGGATGTGGATTTTGTTGGTAGAAACAATTTTGTTAATAACGCATATAGAGGTCATTTGAATCCTAGGTCGTTTCCTAGCAATTCCTCTAATAATTATGGTAATTCTTATAACAATTTTTATGTAAATTATAATAAGGTACCTTCTGATCTTGAGAATAATATTAAAGATTTTATAAACTCCCAAAGGATTTTCAATGCTATGGTAGAACAAAATTTTCTTAAGATTGATGATTTGGCTAGCAGAGTCGATAGAATTTCTCATGAGACTGATTCTTTCAAGATTAGATCTATGCCACCCAAGCTTGATATTAATGAGTATCTTAAAGCTATTCAAATTTCTATTAATTAAAGTAGGGAGGGAACTGCTAGGATGCGTACTAAGAGAGAATTGTTCGAAAAAGTGTGTTCTTCTAGTTTTTGCGATAATCTTGATGAAGATCATAAAGTGATTGGCGCGATTCTTATTTAATATTTTTTTGATAATATAAAACTTGATAAATAAGGGACTAGATATGAGTCAACTTTAGCAAGAGGGCATCCCAATAATTTGGAGGGTGAAGATCTTAACGAAAAAATTGTAAAAGTGGGATTGGAGAGGTCAAAACTTTAACTAGTGATGAGCCGACTCTTTTGGATTTCAAGGACTTTAATTATGATAATTGTTCTTTGATTGAGTGTATTTCCTTGTTACAATCTATGCTTAATTCACCTCATGCTTATAATCAAAATAAGGCTTTTACTAAACATATTGTTGATGCTATGATGATTTCTTTTGAAGTAAAACTTGAGTTGGAAGTTTCAATCCCTAGAAAGCTCTATGATGAATTGGAACCTATTATTAAGAGTAAGATTAAACATAATGAGTGCAATGCTTTGTGCGATTTGGGTGCTATCATTTCCACTATTCCAAAAACTTTATGTGATGTGCTAGGTTTCCATAAACTTGATGATTGTTCCTTAAATTTGCACCTAGCGGATTCCACTATTAAGAAACCTACGGGAAGGATTGATTATGTTCTTATTGTTGCAAATAGTAATTATGTGCCCATAGATTTTTGTGTGCTTGATATAGATTGCAATCCTACATGCCCTATTATTCTTGGCAGACCTTTCCTTAGAATGATTGGTGCAATTATTGATATGAAAGAAGGAAACATTAGATTTCAATTTCCATTAAGGAAGGGCACGGAACACTTTCCAAGAAAGAAAATTAAGTTCCCATATGAATCTATTATTAGGGCCACTTATGGATTGAATACCAAAGATGACAATACCTAGATCTATGCAATATGCCTAGCTAGGGGCGTAAAACAATAACGCTTGTTGGGGGTCAACCCAATTTTATTTTTATGTTTTTGCTTCCGTTTTTCAATAAATATGAAATTCTACTTCTGGTATGATTGTGTTTTAGTGTTTTAATTAGTGTTCGTGCCAAGTAAGACCTTTGGGATGATTTGGGTGATAGTTGATTTGATTTTGCTAAAAAAACGGAAACTTCTGCGCTCGGTTCTAGAATTTTGTAAATTTATAGAAACGTGTTCTTGATATGATTTTCTACACAAGACTGATATACAAATTGCCTACATTGTCCTATTTTTCAGAATTTTTGGAGTTACAGAAGTTTGGATCAAGTCCAGATTACTACAGACTGATATGTTTTTGACAGATTCTGTTTTCATTCTGTTGTTTGCTTATTTTGATGAATCTATGTGTAGTATCGAGGATATGAGCCATGGAGAAGTTAGAATAAAATATATTTAACACAAATATAAAATTGTGATGAGTTTACAACAGTACCTAAAAGTGGTTATGTAGCGACCCGACCTCAGATGGTCAAGCCTTTGTGCTTCAGTGTCATCCCTGGATCGATAATGCTGACACACACAGTACTCGAGGATTTATAACAGAGTAGCAATCACACACTTATTACATCGAAAAGTCTACAAAGAGAACTTATTACAATAATATGGCTTAAGGCCATCTAATGCGATAACAGCGGAAGGCTTGGAACATAAGGTGAGTCCATCAACTCCAACGGCATAGCTGAGCTGCACGGCAACGACCTAACGAACCTTACTCCTCGTCTGAAAAGTCTGCAACATAATACGTTGCAGCCCGAAAACAGGTCAGCACATGGAATATGCTGGCAATGTAACACAGTAGAGCAGAAACAGAATAATGCTATCACTACATGAATATATGGCTGGTGGTAAGCTCTATGGTTACGGTTTTTGCGAAAAGCCAATTTTTCCCTACAACAAAGGAATAGATTTTTATTTAACTATCATGGTGGTTGAAACATCATTAAGAAGGTACCCGCAACTCAATCCCAATTAAAGTGATTAACAACCCAACAAGATTAATTAAACATGGTGAGATACATGTGATAACCCAAGTACTAGATACTCAAGAATTGTCCATAACCGGGGACACGGCTAACCATGATTAGATTGTACACTCTGCAGAGGTTTGCACACTTTTCCCCACAAGACTCGATCGCCTTCGTTGGATTTCTCGCACTACAGGGTGTTTGAGAAACGGATGACCGAGACACAGTCTTTCAGAAACGTTAACTCTCTACTCCGGGTAGACCATACCAAACCTACAAAACCCACTACATGCTGATCTACCTCTTCAAGAGCTTCGCGTAACTTACTCAACTATGCTAGAGCCCATAATAGCTTGTGGCTGCACACGGAAGTTTCTAGCATGAATCATCTCAGTTCCCTTTGAGCCTGGGTGGCGGTCCATAGGAAGATCACACTGATACCCCGGGATTTCCAAAAAAAACGGACAACACTGGGTTCCCCAGGTGCCTCAATCCACCCAGTTGTTTGATTAAGTTGCCACCTTAAGTTGAACCATTAATTAACAATCTCACAACTGTCATGAATTTCACTCAAACCCAAACCACGTCTACGAGCATAGCATAGCAATATAAGCAATACGTAGAAGTAACTCCCAAGGGTTTGAATATAACAGGGCAATAGGTTCTACCTCAGCAACTACTTCCCAACCCACAATTTACTGACATCCTAACCATGCAATGTTTGAGGATTGGAACTAATGCATAAAAACTAGGTAATAATGGGATATGATCAAAGTGTTACTTGCCTTGTTGACGATCCGCGAATCCTAGAGACTCGTAGTAACACGCTTCGCACTCTGGGAATTCTATCGCAAGCAAACAATAACATACATAAGTAACAAGAAACGATGCACAAGCAAAACTCAAATAAGAGAGATTGACCAAAAAGTTCAACTTAAGAACTCCGGTATGCAAAAAGAATCAAATCAAATGGAGCAACGAACTCAAACGGCGAAAGAAAGAAGCTTCGTTTACTAATCTGAAACTAGGTCAAATTTTACAGTAACAAAAACTTGTTTGAGTTGATTAAACGGAAAGAGGGTTTCGAGACGAAACTCCAGGCGCTTGAAAAATCGCCTGATTCCGAATAATGAGTGAAAAGATAAACAGAAACTAAGATCGGATCAGAAATCGCGATCAGAAAAATCGCGGAATAAATCCGATAAAAGAAAACTAACGAACGGACTAACGAACGAGCGTTCGTTAGCTGTATCTAACGGGCGAAGAACCATTCGTTAAAACGAACGTTCGGACGAACGTTCGCTAACTAGAAGAATCGAGAAAAACCGGCGAAACCAAAAAAAACGGATCTAGGGTTTCTAAAAAGACCCAAACGGTCTTTATAAAAAAACGGCGGCGGGGCACGGCGGCTACCTCCGGCGGGAGGTCCGATGAGGCGAGGAAGCGGCGGGGCGGCGGCTTGCGGGGCGGCGGCGCTCGGCGGCGGCGGCGGGCGGCGGCGGCTAGGCGGCGCGGGCGGCGGTGGTGCGGTGGGGTGTTTGGGACGGCGGGGCGGTGGTATATAAAGGGCGGGGCGGGGCGGCTTGGAGGAGGGGGCAAGGCGCGGCGGCGGAGAGGAGTCCGGCTCGGACTCCTAGTCCGAGTCGGTGGCGGCGGCAGCGCGCGCGCGCAGGAGGCGGCGGCGGCCTGGCGCGGCTGGGCCTTAGGCCCAGTCGGCGCGGGAACCCTTTTTCTAAAATAATTTCGCCGATCGAAATAAAATCCAAAAAAATAAAAAAAATCTAAAAATGCCAAAATAAATTTTCACCGTCTAAATAAAATATTTAGGACGAGTTGAACATTTTCTTGGCCCTAAAATGAAATTTTGAAAACGTGCAATTTTTTCCTAGCGCAAATAAAATCCGAATAAAACCAAATAAAATCCAATAAATGATTTCAATATTTTTCCTCCGATATTTCAATTATTTTGGAGAAGTCATATTATCTCCACTCATTTGATTTAATATGAAATATTTTTTGGAGAGAAAAAATATTAAAATCAAAATCCTCATTTCATTATTTGATAAAAATCAAATATGAAAAACGGAAAATCCCCAACTCTCTCCGTGGGTCCTTGAGTTGCTTAGGATTTTGAGGATTGCGGAACGGAAATGCAATAAATCATGATATGCATGGATGATCTATGTATAACATTCCAAATTAAAAATTTGGGATGTTACAAACCTACCCCCCTTAAGATGAATCTTGCCCTCGAGATTCGGGTTGGCTAGAAAATAGGTATGGGTGGTCCTTGCGGAGATCATCCTCTCGTTCCCAGGTGGCTTCATCCTCGGTATGGTGGCTCCACTGAACTTTGCAAAACTTGATAACCTTACTGCAGGTGACTCTGCTAGCAAACTCAAGAATCTTAACTGGCTTCTCCTCGTAAGTCAAATCGCTGTCCAACTGAATCGCCTCCAAGGGTACTATATCTCTTAATGGTATATCAACCATCTCAACATCACACTTCTTCAGCTGTGAAACGTGGAACACATCGTGGACTCCTGACAATCCCTCAGGTAACTCCAACTTGTAGGCAACTTCTCCCATCCGTTCCAAAATGCAATACGGTCCTACAAATCTCGGGGCTAACTTTCCTTTAACTCCAAAACATTTCACTCCTCGCAAGGGCGATACTCGCAGATATGCTCTGTCTCCAATTTCGTAGGTTACCTCCTTGCATTTTGAGTCTGCATAACTCTTTTGCCTGGACTGAGAAATCTTCAGTCGGTCTTGGATCAATTTTACCTTCTCCTCAGATTATTTAATCAAGTCTGGGCCAAACAACTGTCGGTCTCCTACCGCATCCCACATCAACGGTGTTCTGCACCTGCGTCCATATAGGGCTTCAAACGGTGCCATCTTCAAACCAGCTTGGTAGCTATTGTTGTATGAGAACTCTGCATACGGCAAATTGTCATCCCAACTAGATCCAGAATCTAGCCCAAAGGCTCTCAACATGTCCTCCAAAATTTGATTGACTCTCTTAGTCTGTCCATCTTTCTGTGGGTGAAACGCTGTACTGAAATCCAACCTCGTTCCCAAAGTCTGGTGTAACTGATGCCAAAACTTTGAAGTAAACTGTGTTCCTCGATCTGATATGATGGTCCTCGGAACTCCATGCAGACATACGATCCTGGACATAAAGATCTTGGCCAACTTTGCACTGGTATAGGTAGTTTTCACTAGGATGAAGTGGGCTACTTTGGTCAAACGATCAACTACTACCCATATGGAATCATATCCTGCTTTAGTCTTGGGTAATCCGGTGATAAAGTCCATGCCAAGTTTATCCCACTTCCATTCGGGTATCGGCATAGGCTGTAACAGTCCTGCTGGCTTCTGATGTTCTACCTTAACTCTCTGACATACATCACATACGGCTACATACTCGACAATATCCTTCTTCATACCAGTCCACCAGAAACGTTCCTTCAAATCCAAATACATCTTGGTGTTTCCGGGGTGTATCGAGTATGGTGAGTCATGGGCCTCTTGAAGTATTAACTTCCTGATCTCCTGGTTATTGGGCACATAAAACCGGTCCTCAAACCATAGGGTATCGTGCTCATCTTCACGAAAACCTTTGGCCTTTCCCTTGCCCATCTTATCCTTTATCTCGGCAATCTCTTTGTCATCCTTCTGAGCTTCCCGAATTTTGTCCAGCAATGTCGACTGGACCTCCATTGTTGCAATGAACCTTCTAGGTACAATCTCTAACCGAAGTTCCATGATGTCCTTTGCTAATTCCTTCGGCAGTCCTTTACTTTCAAGGATATTAGCATAACTCTTCCGACTCAATGCGTCTGCTACGACATTGGCCCTTCCTGGATGATAGTGTAGCTTCATGACATAATCCTTTATAAGCTCCAACCATCTCCTCTGCCTAAGGTTCAACTCCTTCTGGGTGAAGATGTACTTCAAACTCTTGTGATCCGTGTACACATCACAATGGTTTCCAATAAGGTAATGTCTCCAAGTCTTCAACGCATGCACTACGGCTGGTAGCTCCAAATCATGCGTAGCATAATTCAACTCATGAGGTTTTAGTTGTCGTGAGGCATATGAAACAACTCTTCCGTCCTGCATAAGCACACATCCAAGTCCTAAGCGAGAGGCGTCGCAATAGACTTGGAATTCCTTATGTATATCTGGCAGTACTAGCACTGGGGCTGTAGTCAAACATTTCTTCAACTCCTGGAAACATGCTTCACAATCTTCTGTCCATTTAAACTTGCTATCCTTCTTCAACAGTTCAGTCATTGGTTTTGCAATCTTGGAAAAATTCTCAATGAATCTCCGGTAGTATCCTGCGAGTCCTAGAAAACTGCGGATCTCGCTAACTGAGGTGGGTGCCAACCATTCAGTGACTGACTGAACCTTGCTGGGGTCTACTGCTATACCTTCTCCTGATATAACATGTCCAAGGAATCCGACTTCCTTCAGCCAAAACTCGCATTTGCTAAACTTAGCATACAACTAGTGTTCCCTGAGCTTCTCGAGAACTAAACGCAAATGCTCTTTGTGCTCCTCCTAGTTCTTCGAGTATACCATGATATCATCAATAAACACCACAACAAACTTGTCCAAATACTCCATGAACACCTTGTTCATCATGCTCATGAAATAGGCAGGGGCGTTAGTCAGTCCAAACGACATGACCGTGTACTCGTATAATCCATATCGCATTGTGAACGCCGTCTTTGGTATGTCCTTCTCTCGTATCCTCAATTGATGATACCCTGATCGTAAATCGATCTTTGAGAGCACTTTAGCTCCTTGCAACTGATCAAACAGATCATTGATCATCGACAGTGGGTACTTGTTCTTTATCGTCACTTCATTCAAGGCTCGATAATCAACAACCATCCTTAGGGATTTATCTTTCTTCTCGACCAAAAGTACTGGGGCTCCCCAAGGTGATGAACTCCTTCGGATGTATCCTTTCTCCAATAACTCCTTGATCTGTTTTCTTAATTTCCTCCAGATCATTCGCGGGCATCTGGTAGGGTCTCTTGGATATTGCTCCTGTTCCTGGTAACAACTCTATCAAAAACTCAATATCTCTGTCCGGTGGCATGCCTGGTAACTCCTCTGGGAAAACACCCAGGTAATCCTTTACTACCGGCACTTCCTCCTGAACAACTCCCGTAAGGGCATTCACTTGGCTTGTTTTAGGCACATGCCTAGACACATACTTAATCCTTTTTCCCTCCGGGGTGGTGAGATAAATCGACTTACTCGCATGGTCAATGCTTCCTCCATACTTTGACATCCAGTCCATACCCAATATCACATCTAATCCTTGCGACTCCAAGATAATTAGGTCGGACGGAAACACATGCGTGCCAATGGTTAAGGGTATCTGGTCACACCATCGGCTAGCCATATATTCTGCTCCAGGCGAACTCACTAAAAGAGGGGTCCTAAGGGTTTGGGAGGGTAATTTAAACTTATCCACGAATCCCCTTGATATGTATGAATGCGATGCACCAGTATTGAAAAGAACAAGAGCGGCAAATGACTTAAACAAAAACTTACCTATTACCGCGTCCGGCTGCTCTTCAACCTCCTCCACGTTAACGTGGTTCACTTGTCCTTTGTTGAATGGATTGGGCTTCTTCCCAGCGCTTCCATTTCCATTTCCATTCCTTCCTTCGGGGCAATCATTGGCATAGTGCCCTGTCTTCCCGCACTTAAAACAGGTAACCTGACTTAATTCTCTTTTGGCGGGAGTGGACGGGTTGGAGCGGTTTTGATTGTTGTTAGCTCCGTTCCCATTCTTAGCACAACTGTGGTTATGTGATCCTCCTCCAGTGTGGTTGTGACCTCCATGGTTATGAACAAGTCCTCCCGAGTTCGGGGTTAGGCGAGGCTTCTGCTGAGCTCCTGAGTTATACTTCCCTTGTCCATACTTTCTCTTGCGGCTCTCAATCTGCTGTTGTTTCCCTTCAATCATAAGAGCCTTATCTACCAACTCCTGGTAGTTGTTGAAGGTTGCTACCATCAACTGCATGCTCATCTCATCATTCAGCCCTTCCATACACTTCTCCTGCTTCGCAGCATCTGTGGCCACATCATCAGGGGCGTAGCGTGATAACTTGCTAAACTCATCCAGGTACTGAGCCACACTACGGTTCCCCTGGCGTAGGTTGCCAAACTCCCGCTTCTTCATTTGCATAGCTCCAGTGGAGACATGGGCTGTGCGGAAAGCTTGCTGAAACTTGTCCCAAGTGACATTGGCTATAGGAAAAGTGGCTGTGTAATTCTCCCACCATGAGGCTGCTGGTACATCCAATTGATGTGCGGCAAAGCGCACCTTCTCAGCATCTGTGCAACCTGCGGTGGTCAACTCCCTTCCAATACGGCATAGCCAATCATCAGCAACTATACGCTCGGTGCTACTGGCAAACACCAGCGGCTGTAACCTTAGAAAACGGGCTAGGTTGACCACTGGCGGTGGGTTGTTGTTGTTGTTGCCCTGGTTCTGAACTAGCAATTGCATCAAAGCATTCTGCTGCTGGATCAACTGGGTGAGCTCCGGCGGGAAAGCAAAACTGGGGTCACGTCTCGGAGGCATCTGATGGGTTTAGATGGAAGAGATTAGAATAGAAAAGGGGTCTAATGAGAAGGCACTACCCATATTCACATGAGACAAACACAATCATTTCACTCAATCAATCAAGCAATGGAATACAAACGATTTAGAACTATCGCAAAAGTGCTCACTACTACTATATACATGGGGAAAATACTACTAATATATGGTAGTCATCTAGAAATTTTGATCAGTGGAAGATTCCATGATGTCTGCTCCAGCTTCGTCTTCAAAGTCATCATCACTAGGGTCAGAGTCGGTGTCGTCGATGATGATGTAGTCCTCGGGGCGTATTTCCTCGGGTTCTTCTTCTTCTTCTATTAGTGCTGGTCCTCCCATGAATACTCTGATCTTCTTGACTAGGTCGTCATTCTTCTCCAGTAGTGTTCTTCCTCCAGTTCGATGATCCTAGTCTTCGCCTTCTTCAAGTCCATCATGTCTGCACACATCTGGTTCTCCTGACGTCGAATGTGCTGGTTTAACTCCTGGATGAAAGCTGCAATGGATCTATCCTTCTTAGTGTTGATTACTTCCCGTTGCTCATCTCGGTTCCCACATATTTGGTAAATAGTGTCCTTAAGCTCCCTGTTGTAAACTTCTCCAATGCGTCCCATGGTGATGTGAGCTGCCATACTCTTTCCTAAACTCCAGGTTAGTGCGTCGAAGGAAAATTCTATGGGTTTAGAGGTTGGTGAGAACGTCCTTCCTGGAACTTGTACTTGAATCATCCAGCGCTCTTCTTCTCGTAAAGTGGCGTTGTACGTCCTGGTGAAGCTTGGTATTCCAATATTCAAGTACCTAGTGACTTCCTTCAAGTGGCGTCCAAAAGGTGTGTCTTCATCCGGTTGTGCAAACTTGTTCTTCTTCTCCGTCATCCTAAAGAGTAGAAAATGGAGAGGAGTCAGAAATGAGTAGAGAGGTGTGACCTAGGGTTTATCTCAGTGGTCGTGTCCTACACTCAGCGTGTGCTCTGATACCATCTTGTAGCGACCCGACCTCAGATGGTCAAGTCTCTATGCTTCAGTGTCATCCCTGGATCGGTAATGCTGACACACACAGTACTCGAGGATTTATAACAGAGTAGCAATCACACTTATTACATCGAAAAGTCTCCAAAGAGAACTTATTACAATAATATGGCTTAAGGCCATCTAATGCAATAACAGCGGAAGGCTTGGAAGATAAGGTGAGTCCATCAACTCCAACGGCATAGCTGAGCTGCATGGCAATGACCTAACGAACCTTACTCCTCGTCTGAAAAGTCTGCAACATAATACATTGCAGCCCGAAAATGGGTCAGCACATGGAATATGCTGGCAATGTAACATAGTAGAGAAGAAACAGAATAATACTATCACTACATGCATATATGGCTGGTGGAAAGCTCTATGGTTACAATTTTTGCGAAAAGCCAATTTTTCCCTACAACAAAGGAATAGATTTTTATTTAACTATCATGGTGGTTGAAACATCATTGAGAAGGTACCCCCAACTCAATCCCAATTAAAGTGATTAACAACCCAACAAGATTTACTAAACATGGTGAGATACATGTGATAACCCAAGTACTAGATACTCAAGAATTGTCCATAACCGGGGACACGGCTAATCATGATTAGTTTGTACACTCTGCAGAGGTTTGCGCACTTCTCCCCACAAGACTCGATCGCCTCCGTTGGATTTCTCGCACTACAAGGTGTTTGAGAAACGGATGACCAAGACACAGTCTTTCAGAAACGTTAACTCTCTACTCCGGGTAGACCATACCAAACCTACAAAACCCACTACCTGCTGATCTACCTCTTCAATAGCTTCGTGTAACTTACTCAACTATGCTAGATCCCATAATAGCTTGTGGCTGCACACGGAAGTTTCTAGCATGAAGCATCTCAGTTCCCTTTTAGCCTGGGTGGCGGTCCATAGGAAGATCACACTGATACCCCGGGATTTCCAAAAAAACAATCGACACTGGGTTCCCCAGATGCCTCAGTCCACCTAGTTGTTTGATTAAGTTGCCATCTTAAGTTGAACCATTAATTAACAATATCACAGCTATCATGAATTTCACTCAAACCCAAACCTCGTCTACGAGCATAGCATAGCAATATAACCAATACATAGAAGTAACTCCCAAGGGTTTGAATATAACAGGGCAATAGGTTCTACCTCAGCAACTACTTCCCAACCCACAAGTTACTGACATCCTAACCATGCAATGTTTGAGGATTGGAACTAATGCAGAAAAACTGGGTAATAATGGGATATGATCAAAGTGTTACTTGCCTTGCCGACGATCCGTGAATCCTAGAGACTCGTAGTAACACGCCTCGCACTCCGGGAATTCTATCGCAAGCAAACAATAACATACATAAGTAACAAGCAATGATGCACAAGCAAAACTCAAATAAGAGAGGTTGACCAAAAAGTTAAACTTAAGAACTCCGGTACGCAAAAAGAATCAAATCAAACGGAGCAACGAAACTCAAACGGCGAAAGAAAGATGCTACGTTTACTTATCTAAAACTAGGTCAAATTTTGCAGTAACAAAAACTTGTTTGAGTTGATTAAACGGAAAGAGGGTTTCGAGATGAAACTCCAGGCGCTTGAATCGCCTGATTCCGACTAACGAGCGAAAAGATAAACAGAAACTAAGATCGGATCAGAAATCGCGATCAGAAAAATCGCGGAATAAATCCGATAAAAGAAAACTAACGAACGGACTAACGAACGAGCGTTCGTTCGCTGTATCTAACGGGCGAAGAACCATTCGTTAAAACAAACATTCGGACGAACGTCCGCTAACTAGAAGAATCGAGAAAAACCGGTGAAACAAAAAAAACGGATATAGGGTTTCTAAAAAAACCTAACGGTCGTTATAAAAAAACTGGCCGCGGGGCGCGGCGGCTACCTCCGGCGGGAGGTCTGTCGAGGCAAGGCAGCGGCGGGGCGGTGGCTTGCGGGGCGGCGACGCGGGCGGCGGGGCGGCGGCTTGCGGGGCGGCGGCGCGGGCGGCGGCGATGCGGTGGGGTGTTTGGGGTGGCGGGGCGGCGGTATATAAAGGGCGGGGCGGGGCGGCTTGGAGGAGGGGGCAAGGTGTGGCGGCGGAGAGGAGTCCGGCTCGGACTCCTAGTCCGAGTCGGCGGCGGCGGCGCGCGCGCACGCAGGAGGCGGCGGCAGCGGCCTGGCGGCGGCGTGGCGTGGCTGGGCCTTAGGCCCAGTCGGCGCGGGAACCCTTTTTTTTTAAATAATTTCGCCGACCGAAATAAAATCCAAAAAAAATAAAAAAATCTAAAAATGCCAAAATAAATTTTCACCGTCTAAATAAAATATTTAGGACGAGTTGAACATTTGCTTGGCCCTAAAATGAAATTTTGAAAACATGCATTTTTTTCTAACGCAAATAAAATCCGAATAAAACCAAATAAAATCCAATAAATGATTTTAATATTTTTCCTCTGATATTTCAATTATTTTAGAGAAGTCATATTATCTCCACTCATTTGATTTAATATGAAATATTTTTCGGAGAGAAAAATTATTAAAATCTAAATCCTCGTTTCATTATTTGATGAAAATCAAATATGAAAAACGGAAAATCCCCAACTCTCTCCGTGGGTCCTTGAGTTGCTTAGGATTTCGAGGATTGCGGAACGGAAATGCAATAAATCATGATATGTTTGGATGATCTATGTATAACATTCCAAATTGAAAATTTGGGATGTTACAGGTTATTTGCTTTGTTTCACTAACGGATCTCATGAGTTTTTTTGTTGAGTTTTGTGTTTTGAAGTTTTCATGTTTTTGGTGAAGTTTCGATGGACTATGGAATAAGGAGTGGCAAGAGCCTATGCTTCGGGATGCCCAAGGCACCCCAAGGTAATATTGAAGGACAGCCAAGCATCTAAGCTTGGGTATGCCCCGGATGGCATCCCCTCTTTTGTCTATGATCCATCGGTAAATTACTTGAGGCTATATTTTTATTCACCACATGATATGTGTTTTGCTTGGAGCGTCTTGTATTATATGAGTCTGTGCTTTTTAGTTTGACACAATCATCCTTGCTGTACACACCTTTTGAGATGGACACACATTAATCATGAATTTATTAGAATACTCCATGTGCTTCACTTATATCTTTTGAGCTAGGTAGTTGCTCTAGTGCTTAACTTATATCTTTTTAGAGCACGCTAGTGGTTTTATTTTGAAGAAATTGATGAAATCTCATGCTTCACTTATATTATTTTGAGAGTCTTATACATTGTATGGCAAATTTCTTGGGTTCTTAATTTAGTCCTAATACGGTAAGGTATTCAAGAGGGATATAATAAAAACTTTCATGAAGATCATTGAATATATGAGAAGTTTGATTCCTTGCATTTGTTTTGAGATATAAAGATGATAATATTAGAGTCATGATAGTGAGTAATTGTGGATTACTAAGAATTGTGTTAAGGTTTGTGATTCCCGAAGCATGCACGTATGGTCTCTCGTTATGCGATGGAGTTGGAACATGATTTATTTTTGATTGTCTTCCTTATGAGTGGCGTTCGGGGACGAGCGATGGTCTTTTCCTACCAATCTATCCCCCTAGGAGCATGCGTATTAGTACTTTGTTTTGAGGGCTAATAAACTTTTGCCATAAGTATGTGAGTTCTTTATGACTTATTTTGAGTCCATGGATTATATGCATTCTCACTCTTCCACCATTGCTAGCCTCTTCGGTACCGTGTGTTTCCCTTTCCCGTGATACGATACACTCTTTCACACATAAGCCACCTTATATCTTCCTCAAAACAGCCACCATACCTACCTATTATGGCATTTCCATAGCCATTCCGAGATATATTTCCATGCAACTTCCACCCTTCCATTTTATTAAGACACATACCATCATTCTCATATTGCTTTGCATGATCATATAGTTGGCATAGCATTTGTGGCTTAGCCACCATTCTTATTTTGTATACATGTCACACTAGATCATTGCACATCCTAGTACACCACCGGAGGCATTCATATAGAGTCATATCTTTGTTCTAGTATCAAGTTGTAATTCTTGAGTTGTAAGTAAATAAAATTGTGATGATCATCATTACTAGAGCTTTGTCCCATGTGAGGAAAGGATGATGGAGACTATGAATCCCCTACAAGTTGGGATGAGAGTCCAGACTTAAACAAATAAAAAGAGGCCAAAGAGCCCAAAATAAAAAAGAAACCAAAGAGCCCCAAAAGAAAAAAAGAAAAACAAATATGAGAGAAAAAGAGAGAAGGGACAATGTTACTATCCGTTTCCACACTTGTGCTTCAAAGTAGCAACATGTTCTTCATGATAGAGAGTCTCCTATTTTGTCACTTTGATATATTACTAGTGGGACTTTTTCATTATAGAACTTGGCTTGTATATCCCAATGATGGGCTTACTCAAATGCCCATAGTCTTCGTGAGCAAGGAATTTGGATGCACACCCACTTAGTTTTCTTTTGAGCTTTCATACACTTATATAGCTCTAGTGCATCTGTTACATGGCAATCCCTACTCCTTGCATTGACATCAGTTGATGGGCATCTCCATACCCATTAATTAGCCTCATCGATGTGAGACTTTCTCCTTTTTTGTCTTCTCCACACAACCTCCAACATCATATTCTATTCCACCTATAGTGTTATATCCATGGCTCACGCTCATGCATTGCGTGAAAGTTGAAAAAGCTTAAGAACGTTAAAAGTATGAACCAATTTCTTGGCTTGTCATTGTGGTTGTGCATGATAAATAATTTGTGTTGTGAAGATAGAGCATGAAAATATTATATGATTTTGTAGGGATAACTTTCTTTAGCCATGATATTTTGAGAAGACATCATTGCTTTTTTAGTATGCTTGAAGTGTTATTGCTTTTATATCAATATTGGTTTCAAATCTTATGGATATGAATATTCATACAACATAAAGAAAGACTACATGATAAGAATGTTAGGTAGCATTCCACATCAAAAATTATGTTTTTATCATTTATCTACTCGAGGATAAGCAGGAATTAAGCTTGGGGGTGCTTAATACGTCTCCAACATATCTATGATTTTTGATTGTTCCATGCTATTATATTATCCATCTTGGATGTTTTGTATGCATTATTATGCTATTTTATATCATTTTTTGGGACTAACCTATTAACCTAGTGCCAAGTGCCAGTTGTTGTTTTTCCTTGTTTTTGTCTTTTATAGAAAATCAATACCAAATGGAGCAAAACTTTTTGACAATTTTTCTTGGACCAGAAAACACCTAGGAAGCTTTGGGAGGAGGCCAAAAGAGCCATGGATGGGCTACAAGCTCACCAGGCGTTCCCTAGGGGGGGGGGCGCACCCCGAGCTTGTGGGCCCACCGTGGCACCTCTAACCCTAATATTAGCTCCATAAACACCCAAATATTCCCTGTACACCAAAGGGCACACCAAAAATACTTTTTCTCCGTCGCAAGTTTTTGTCCTCATGAGATCCCATCTGGAGACCTGTTTCAGTACTCTGCCGGAGGGGGATTCGATCACGGAGGGCCTCTACATCAACCTTACTGCCCTTCCAATGATGTGTGAGTAGTTTACCACAGACGTATGGGTCCATATCTAGTATCTAGATGGCTTCATCTCTCTCTTTGATCTTCAATACTATGTTCTCCTTGATGTTCTTCGAGATCTATTTGATGTAATCTTCTTTTGTGGTGCGTTTGTTGAGATCTGATGAATTGTGGGTTTATGATCAGATTATCTATGAATATTATTTGAGTCTTCTTTCAATTCTTTTATGAATGATTAAGATAGCTTTGTATATCTCCCCGGTCAATTGATTTGGTTTGGCCAACTATATTGATTTTTCTTGCAATGGGAGTGGTTCTTTGTAATGGGTTCAATCTTGCGGTACTCAATCCCAGTGACAGAAGGGGACATGACGCGTATTTGTATTGTTGCCATTAATGATAAAAAGGTGGGGTTTATTCATATTGATTGGATCTATCCCTCTACATCATGTCATCTTGCTTAAGGTGTTAGTCCATTCTTTTAACTTAATACACTAGATGCATGCTGGATAGCAGTCGATGTGTGGAGTAATAGTAGTAGATGCAGGCAGGAGTCGGTCTACTTGTCATGGACGTGATGCCTATATTCATGATCATTGCCTTAGATATTTTCATAATTATTCGCTTTTCTATCAATTGCTCAGCAGTAATTTGTTTACCCAGCGTATCCGTTCTTTCAAGCGAGAAGCCACTAGTGAAAATCATGCCCCCGGGGTCTATTCTTATCATATTATTTCCATATATATAAAACCAAAAACCAAAAAATACATTGCTGCAATTTATTTACCTTTACTTTATTTTGCACTTTTATTTATCTTTTATACCTATCTCTATTAGATCTCATCCTTGCAAGTAATTGTGAAGGGATTGACAACCCGTTTATCGTGTTGGGTGCAAGTATTTGTTTGTTTGTGCAGGTGCTATCATTGGAGACTTGTCTGTTCCTCCTACTGGATTGATACCTTGGTTCTTAACTGAGGGAAATACTTATCTCTACTTCACTGCATCACCATTTCCTCTTCAAGGGAAAAAACAACGCAAGCTCAAGAAGTAGCAGTACAAAACAAAGTCGAAATGCCACAACACTTTTTGGAGATTTTTTGGCAATAAGAGACCCTAGAAGCTTCGAGAGGGGATGGGAATATGGAGCAGTGGCCCATGGGGCTAGGGCGTGCCCTGGTGGCTTATGCGGCCCACGTGGCTCCGTTTGACCTAACTCCGCCTCTATAAATTCTCTAAAAATTGGGAAACCAACAAAGGAGTCCACGAAATACTTTTCCTGCAGCCAAAAGTTCATGTTCTTGACAGATCCCATTTGCAGGCCTTTTCCAGCACTCTTCTGAAGAGGGATTCGATCACGTTGGGGCTCTACATCATCCTTGTTGCCCTTCGGATGATGCATGAGTAGTTTACCACAGACCTACGGGTCCATAGTTAGTACCTAGATGGCTTCTTCTCTCCATTTGATCTTCAATACAATGTTCTCCTCGATGTATCTATCAAATACCATACAATTTAATCTTTCTCGTAACTGTCAAGGGATTGACATCCCCTTGTTTGCGTTGGGTTGCAAGTATTTGTTGTTTATGTGTAGGTGATGCTAATGAGTTTTTGCTTGGTTCTCCTACTGGATTGATAACCTTGGTTCTTAACTGAGGGAAATACTTATCTCTATTGTACTGCATCATCGTCTCCTCTTCGGGGAAGCAGTTGACAAGTAGCAGGAAGAATTTCTGGCGCCGTTGCCGGGGAGACATCATCAACAACTATCAAGTACCTTCACATAAACTTTCATCTCCTTGCATTAACATTATTTGCTATTTGCCTCTCGTTTTCATTTCCCCCACTTCTAAAAAGTTTTGCAAAATTACAAAAATATATTCCATTTGCCTTTTTGCGTGTTTTCTTGTTTGTTTTCTCGAAATTGCTACCATTGGTGATTTTGGTATGGAAAGAAGTGAAGATGGTAAAACTCCTAAGATCGAAATTCCTACCAAATTAGATGCTAAAACATTTGTTATGGTACATGGGAATATTATAGGGAAAAGTGTTATCCAAGAATTCGTTAATTGCACTAGAAATTTGGCTTGTGGTGATGCTCCTATACTTAAAAGAACCAAAAATTATGTCAAAGCTATTTCTGCACTTATTCTTGAACTTGAGAGAAGATTTATTCGTACCCATCCTACTTTGCAAAGATTATTTTATGAGTTGTCGGTTATAAAAAATCTTAGGGCTAAGAAAATAGCTACCCTTGTTCTTATGAATGAATTTGATTATATAGTGTGGGAAGCTAGAGAGATCTTTGATTGTTATGGAATGAACCATGAAAAACCGGTAATAGTTGAGATTCTATATAATAATGATTACTTGTTGAGATATCTATTTCATGATGATCACACTTTTGATGAAAATACGAAAAAGGAAGTCCCTCCTTTGAATATAACCCAACCGCATTTTAATGGTATTTATAAACAATACTCATGGACTGTAACTGGTAACCAAAGAGGGATTTGTGGATGGTCAACATGCTAATGGTAAAAGTCCCATGGATGATGTGTTTCATATTGTTTTTTAAAAACCTCCCAAGGAAAACACATCTTTGAGTGGAAATAAGAAAGATGACAACACTTAAAACTATGCATTATGCCTAGCTATGGGCGTAAAACAATAGGTCTAGTTGGGAGGAAACCCAATCATTATCCTTTAAATTTTTGTTTCTTTTATGTTTTCAATAATCGCACAATTATGCTATGGTTATGATTGTGTTTTTGTGTTTTAATTAGTGTTTTTGCCAGGTAAAGGCTTTGGGATGATTTGGATGATAGTTGCTTTGATTCTGTGCAAAAACCGAAACTTTGGTGTCCAGTAGCAGAATTGTTGAAATTTGCTGGAGTGTGATAAAATTCTGATTTTTTACACACGATTGACATACAAATTGCCCACTTTTTCCTAATTTTTCAGAATGTTTCGGTTTATAGAAGTATGGTCAATATTCAGATTGCTATGGACTGTTCTGTTTTTAACAGATTCTATTTTTTATGCATTGTTTTGCCTGTTTTGAGAAAACTAGGACTGTATCGAGGGGTATAAGCCATGGGGAAGTTAGAATACAGTAGGTATAATGCAAAAAACAAAATATGAATGGGTTTGCAACAATACTTAAAGTAGTGATTTACTTTATTATACTAACGGATCTCACAAGGTTTTGTTGAGTTTTGTGTGATTGAAGTTTTCAAGTTTGGGGTGAGATCACGATGGATGAATGAATAAGGAGTGGCAAGAGCCTAAGCTTGGGGATGCCCGAGGCACCCCAAGGTAATATTTAAGGACTCCTAAGCAACTAAGCTTGGGGATGCCCCGGAAGGCATCCCCTCTTTCTTCTACCAACTATCGATAATTTTACTTGGAGCTATATTTTTATTCGTCACATATCATGAGTTTTACTTGGAGCATCATGTATTATATGAGTCTTTTCTTTGTTTGCTTTTTAGTTTGTTACAATCATCTCTACTAAACACACTTATTTGAGAGAGCCACATGCTTCTCATGATTTTTTAGAATACTCTATGTGCTTCACTTAAATCTTTTGAGCTAGGTAATTGCTCTAGTGCTTCACTTATATCTCTTTGAGAACGGCAGTGGTTATATTTTAAAGAAATACATACACTATCATGCTTCACTTATATTATTCAAAGAGTTGATAACATTAAATTTTAAAGAAATATTTGCACTCTCATGCTTCACTTAAATCTTTTCGAGAGTTGATAATAGTGATGGTAATTTGCATGAGATATGAATTTGGTCCTAATATGATGAATATCGAAGAGGGATATAATAAAATCTTTCATATAGATCATTGGATATGATCTTGCAATAGTTTTGCGATATGGAGATGATAATATGCGATTCATGTTAGTGATTAATTGTGCCTTACTAAGAATATTGGTGTTAAGGTCTGTGATTCCCTATGCATGCACATAAAAGTCAATAGTTATGCAACGAAGTTATATCCTACTTATGGTGCATTATTCAGTGTTAGTTATGCTCAATGCATGTTTATGACCGTTTTCACTTCTTAGTTGGTCGCTTCTCAATCTATTTGCTATCCTTCATTTGTACTAAGTGGGAATGCTGCTTGTGCATCTAACTGCTTAAACCCAAAGTTGTGCCAACTGAGTCCACCATACCTACCTATATGCGGTATTCCCATGCCGTTTCAATTAAATTTGCATGTGTCAACTCTAATTTTTTAAAATGAATTTCTGTTTTGTGTGCCCGTACCGCTCATGAAGCGGCAGGGGTGGCCAATATTTTCCATGCTAGGTATTTTATTCTCTCGATGGGTGTTTATTCACTTGTCATTGCACGAGAGTGTGATAGGTAATAGGGATGCCCAGTCCTAAAATGAAAAAATATGATAATAAATTCCTTGGAAAGTGTTGGTATGGAAGGCACCCATGGATACAGCTAGCCATGGATTGTGAAAGAATGGTGGAAAGGAAATAAACTTTATTTTCTGTTTGGGAACCGCCTATAACTTGTCTAGCATGGAAGTTATTGGGAATTCTCGGTCGTTTTTCATTGACAGGGAAAGCATGCCCCTCAAAATATTTTATCTCTAATTTAAGCTTGAGCTCTGGCACCTCTGCAAATGTACGCTTCCCTCTGCGAAAGGCCTATCTATTTACTTATATGCAATTTTTATTTTGAGTCTCCATCTTCTCTTATGAAGCACCAACTAGAGAGCACTATTGTCATACTTTTGCATTGGATGTAGCTAATGTTGAGTGTGTTTCATGAATTGATCAATGATTGAGCATAATGGGCTAGGGATTACTTTCTTTAGCGTTGATATTTTGAAAGACGTGGTTGCTTGCTAGTATGCTTGAGTATTGATGTCTTCATGTCAAGTTATAGACTATTGCTTTGAATCATTCAAGTCCAAATGCCCATGCTATAGAAGAAAAGAGTATATGATGAATATGTTAGACAACATTCCACATAAAAAATTCTGTTTTTATCATTTACCTACTTGAGGATGAGCAGTAACAAAGCTTGGGGATGCTTGATACGTCTCCAATGTATCTATAATTTTTTATTGTTCCATGCTACTATAGTATCAATCTTGGATGTTTTATATACACTTTCAAGAAATTATATATCACTTCGGGACTAACCTATTAACTTAGTGCCCAGTGCCAGTTGTTGTTTCTTTTGCTTGTTTTTGGTTTTTCATAATGTTAGTACCAAACAAAGTACAAATGCCACGAAACTTTCTGGAGATTTTTTCTGACAATAAGAGACCCTGGAAGCTTCGAGAGGGGACGAGATGATGGAGTAGTGGCCCACGAGGCACTAGGGTGCGCCTAGGGGGTAGGGCGTGCCCTAGTGGCTTGTCGGGCCCACGGGGTTTTGTTTGACCTAACTGCGCCTCCATAAATTCTCTAAAATTGGGAAACCAACAGAGGAGTCCACGAAATAGTTTTTCCGTCGCCGCAATTTTCTGTTCTTGACAAATCCCATCTATAGGCCCTTTCTGGTACTCTGTTGGAGGGGGATTGGATCACAGAGGGGCTCTACATCATCCTTGCTGGCCTTCCGATGATGCGTGAGTGGTTTACAACAGACCTACGGGTCCATAATTATTAGCTAGATGGCTTCTTCTCTCTATCTGATCCTCAATACAATGTTCTCCTCGATGTTATTGAAGTTCTATCCTATGTAATCACTTTTTGCGGTGTGTTTGTTGGGTTTCAATGAATTGTGAGTTTATGATCAGATCTATCCATGAATATTAGTTGAGTCTTCATTGAACTCTTTTATGCATGATTGTTATAGCTTCGCATTTCTCTCTGATCTATTGATTTGGTTTGGCCAAATAGATTGATTTATCTTGCAATGGGAGAGGTGCTTTGTAATGGGTACGATCTTGCGGTGCTCAATCCCAGTGACAGAAGGGTACATTACACATATGTATCATTTTTATTAAGGGTAAAAAGATGGGGTTTGTTCATACGTGAGTTTATCTTGTCTACATCATGTCATCTTGCTTAAGGCGTTACTCCATTTTTTATGAACTTAATACACTAGATGCATGCTGGATAGGGGTCGATGTGTGGAGTAATAGTAATAGATGCAGGTAGGAGTCAGTCTACTTGTCTCGGACGTGATGCCTATATACATGATCATTGCCTTGGATATCTTCATAATTATTTGCTTTTATATCAATTGCCCAATAGTAATTGGTTTACCCACCGTATGCTATTTCAAGAGAGAAGGCTCTAGTGAAAACTATGCCCCCGGGTATGTCTTTTATCAGATATAAAGGCCAAAAAATACCTTGTCGTGTTTTTCTTTTATTTATTTTATTTTGTATTTTTGTCCAATCTATCTATAAAATACCATACAATTTAATCTTGCTCGTAACCGTCAAGCGATTGACAACCCCTTGTTCACGTTGGGTTGCAAGGATTTGTGTTTTGTGTGCAGGTGTTGCTAATGATTTGTTGCTTGGTTCTCCTACTGGATTGATAACCTTGGTTCTTAGCTGAGGGAAATACTTATGTCTACTGTACTGCATCATCTTGTCCTCTTCGGGGAAATCTCAATGCAGTTCACAAGTAGTAGCACCTACTTGCTCATCGAATGGTGGCAGGGTAGCCGTGATTTAATTCCTCGTGCACAGTGTAAGGGTTTTGACTTCGTGGTCATCCTCACCGTGTGGATGCTCTAGAAGGAGCACAACAACTGCGTCTTCCAACGCTTAGCGGTTGTGGCTCAGTATCTCCGTCGGCGTATCAAAGAGGAAGCCGAGGTGTGGAAGATCTCTAGAGCAAAATGGTTGGTTCATATTTGGAGATAGTTCCTATCCTTCGTAGGGAGTTCTGTTTCTTACTACAATATTCTAGTCACCTGCCAGACGCAGTTGCGTCGTCCCTTGTAACCGCGGTTAGCCACCAGATACTCTGTACGCAAGCCTTTTGCGTGTTCGCACAAAACATATTACAAGACGACCAATGGAGAGGTTTTTTTTAAAAAAATCAACAGCTTCCATGATGCCCGAACTAGTTGATTTGCAGAAGGTTCCCAGGGTCCATCTAAAAGAAAGAGGATTGTAGATTATAATCCAATCAACATGAGGACATACGAAGGAAATACTTGATGTGGGGAGCCCATCGACCTAAAACAAAATCTTTTAAGGCAAGGATGATCGGGAAGATCAATGGGGATTTTAGTCCTGATTGGTATGGGGAGTATGGCGGTACTTGGATAGAGTACAGTGAGGCAAATGGCAATGCATATTGTTTGTGTTGCTATTTATTCTGGGACAACATCAGAGGTAACAAACCGGGGCATGATGCATTTGTAGTAGATGGCTTTCACAATTAGAAGAAGCCAGAAAAAGAATTGCTAAACAAAATTTCAAATGAAGACAGAAGCACAATGCTATAACGGTGAGCACCTGTGTCTGTGATGGGAAGCTGTGAATCCCGATGGTACTTGGAGAGGTGAACCGTGGTGCTTGGAGAGGTGAACCGTGGTGCTAGGAGCAGCACTGCGGGATGCTGCGACTGACGTGGGTGTAGGCCTGGCAATATTTTATAGGGGTACGAATTAGAGGGTAGAGCCTAGCTACGGCACAGTTGTTACACTCAGATTTACGTGTTCAGGCCCCTCGCGGTGGAGGTAATAGACCTATGCCTCGGTCCTCGAGAGCTTGAATAACTTGAGTGTATGGATTACAAAGGACTGTGAACCCTTGCCATGGAGCAGGGGGAGGCTTATATAGAGTGCGCCTCCGCCTCATGAATTCTGCCTTACCAAGGGTTTAAAGGGGGTTTTAAGGACGGTCATTACTGGTAACATGCATATTAATTACACTTGATGAGGGTGGACGCATGTCCTGACCGTTGTGGTTCCAGGGAGTCTCCTGGTCTTCATTATCTGAGTGTTGATACGTCTAGTCGAGCGAAGGAGGCCAGTCGAGTGGGACTCTATCCTCCGAGTGGATCATCTGGTTGCAGAGCATCTGAATGCTGACCTAGCCCTGGGCCCAGTATATGGTGTATGGTGTCCTAGGGTAGGGTCTATAGGTCAGGCCTGTCACCCTACCCCTAGTACATGTCCCCATCATTAGCCCCCGAATCGGTCGAGGTTAAGCAGGTTGAGTCGGAACAAATTTCTAGATGAGCTGAGTGCTACAGAGGCGCTTAAGGGCTCCCATTGGTCATTCGACAGTCTCGTCCTCACACCACGTCTTGATGGATTCTGGATTATGCGAAGCCCGAGTGAGGGTTCCGCTCCAGACCCGAGCCAGACGAGGAGTGTATTCATCCGAGTGAAATGACCTTCATGCGTCGGGTGGCCAACCAAGCCCGAGCATTTTTGGAAGGGCTTTAAAGGGTAAGCAATTGGATCACTGGACCCCAGATTTCACGGGATTCGAAATTGGGGATGTGTGCGTGCGCGAACAATTGTGACGCGGTGAGTGGGGTGTAAGTGCATCTAGTGCCACCCCTAGTTGGTTTTGGAGCATTGACGACAAACCTGGTTGAGGGACTAATGTGTTTGTGAGAATTGCAGGATTACACTGGAAGAAGTCCCTCATTGATTCGGTTTACCTACCGGAGATGACCCCTAAAAATGTATGAAGACATTGAAGACAAAGGTGGTATGTGAAGGTATTCACATTGAACACTATGACAAGAGAAGACATGTTGTGAAGACTATGGAGCGCGAAGACTTAGTTGTTTCATTGTTTCGTTTTCTTCTTTGTTGAGTCATAGGAACCACCATACTATTAAGTGGGGTCCAAGTGAACTAGTCAGAATGACTGAAGTGATGCTTAACCAAAATCCTATGTCTTCGAGCGAAGACAATGAGAGCAAATCTTATCCAGAGCTGGATAAGTCAGCTTTGCTTGTAGCCCAAGTAAAGTTGCCGTGTGTGTTTGAAATCTGACCATTGGAACACGTATGAGTTCCTTAGTGACCTAGGGTCATTTCGGACAAATCAGGTCGGGTGCCTAGTGGCTATAAATAGCCCACCCCCTACACCATAAATTGGTTGGCTGCTCAGAGTTAGAATACAGCTTTTGTCGTTTGAGAGAAACCCACCTCGAAGCCTTTGAGAGAGAATTCCTTGCAAGGAAAAAGCCCTAAACACCCAGAGGAAAAGAGTGTTAGGCATCACTGAAGTCTTCCTGTCTGTGTGATCTGAAGACTTATTACACTTGAGGACTGTGAATCCTCCAGCTGGTTAGGCGTCGCGTTCTGAGCATCCAAGAGTCATTGTGGATAGCCGGTGAACGAAGTCTGTGAAGGTTTGGAAGTCTACCTTGAAGGCTTACCACAGTGATTGGGCGAGGACTGGGTGTCCTTAGCTCAAGGGGAATAAGGTGAAGACATGGTCTTCTGAGTTGAATCTCAGCCCCCCTAACCAGATGTACAGTTGTCACAGCAACTGGAACTGGTCCAACAAATCATTGTCTTCAACGACCCACTGGTTCTATCCTTCCCATCTCTTTATTTGCAGATTGGCCCTTGTGAAGTCATTGCCTGTTTGCATTATCTATTTGTCTTCACTGTGTGACTGCTTGTTCTAATGGACTTCATACTATCTTCCATCCTGATCTATACTGCCTAGCTGCTATTAGTCTTTGTGCTTTCATTTCATTGAATACTTGACTATGGCTTGCTTAGTGTAGTCTACCTTTCGCTGCATGGTAATAGGTTTATTTCTATCGTTTGTCTTCGAAACTTCCATGCTTTGAAGACTTTCATAAAAATCGCCTATTCACCCCCCCTCTAGTCGATCACTAGCACTTTCAATTGGTATCAGAGCAAGGTACTCCCTTGTTCTGTGTGATTCGGTTTAACCACCTGGAGTTTTAGCTATGTCAACTGCAGGGATAATCAAAGTCTCCGCTGCATGCCCAGTCTTCGATGGAACTGAATATCCCTATTTGAAGAATAAGATGTGCATGCATCTGGAAGCCATTGATGTCGATCTATGGTATGTCGTCAAGAATGGCGTTCCCAAGGCCGGTGAAGGCGTCACCGCTGCTGATGTCAAGAAGTTCGTTCAAATGGACTCCACTGCCAAGAACATCATCTGTGGTCATCTGACCAAAGGACAGTATGGCCGTGTGAGTGCTCTGGAAACATCCAAGCTAGTCTGGGACTGCCTCTCCAAGGTTAACGAAGGCGTCTCAACCCAGAGAGATCAAAGAATCAGTGTCCTCCGCAACCTCTTCAACCGCTTCAAGAGAAATGACAATGAGAATTTTCAGCTCATGTTTGATCGACTCACTGACATCACAAATGAGCTTCAAGCCCGCAGCACTACTGGGATCACCAAGCATGAAGTTGTCAAGACACTCCTAAGATCACTTGACAACTCGTTTGACACCCTAGCCCTGATGATACAAGAGCGCCCTGACTTCAAGACACTCGATCCGTCTGACATACTTGAAAGGCTCAACACACATGAGTTTCAGCTTTCTGAGAAAAGAGACATCTACGGTCCCAACTATGGACGAACTCGTGCTCTGAAGGCAAAAGTTGTTTCCTCATCTGAAGAAGAATCTGATTGGAGTTCTGATGATCCTGAAGACATTGGAAAGGAGCTTGCTATGCTTGGGAAGAAGTTCCAGAAATTCACCAAGAAGAAAGGCTTCAGAAAGTCCTCACGATCTAGCTCAAGGAATGATGAAGCTTCTACTCATGACTACAAGAAGAGAACATGCCACAAGTCCAAGAAACCTGGTCACTACATCTCTGAGTGTCCGCAGTTGGACAATGAGAACAAGAAGAAGAAGAAGAGCAAGGAATATGATTCTGACGAGAAGAAGAAGAAGAAATACTCAAAGTCTTCCTCAAAGTCTTCATCACACAAGAAGAGCTCATCTGGCAAGGCTTGTGCGTTTGTTGGCAAGGAAATGGATTCAGAGGAGGAATCTACTTCTGAGGAGGCGGAGGTGGAGTCCGAGGATGAGTCCGATTCTAGCGTTGCAAGTCTGGCTACAACCTACGTTGCCAAGTCCATCTTCAGCACTGAAGACAATGACTTCGTCTCCGACGCCGATGCTGATGATAAGGACAACTCCGCTCCCACCTACTACTTCATGGCACGTGGTGCCAAGGTAAACTCACGCACTACTCACTATCAAACATCCAGTGAAGATGACTCTGATTGTGGTTCCAAACCCAGCTACAAAACACTTGCTAAAATTGCAACTGAACAACAGAAAACTATGGAACATATTCAAAAACTGTTAGACAAAAGCGATGACCTGTTAGACGCTGAAATGACTCGATCTCAGTCCTTAATGGAAGACATTAAAAATCTTCATGTTAAGTATGAGGAACTTGAAAGTTGTCATGAAACGCTCTCAACAACTCATGAAAAGCTTTCCTATCATTATCTTCAAAGGAAGCAAGATCTTGAGAAATTGAGAGCGGCTCATGAAGATCTTCAAAAGGAAAACGAGTCACCTCGCGCCAAACAGATCAGTTTCGCTCAGGAAGGATTTGAACCACCATGTCTTAAATGCATTGAGCGTGACAACGCTACTTCTGTTGCTGGATGTTCTACTGCTGCTACTGTTGCAATATCTTCAACTGCTGATGTGGTAACTAACCCCTCTGCTGAGGATACCACTGCTATTGCTGATGAAAATGCTAGGTTGAAGACATTGCTTGAAACAGGGATCTACAAAAGTCTCAAAGGGCATCAGACACTATGTGATGTCCTAAAAAGGCAGATCCTGAACCGAAACCCTAGGAAAGAGGGTGTTGGATTCGAAGGGAAAATGAATGCTGATGGCTCTTACTAGAAACCTGAGCAGTACCCCAAAACCACATGGGTTGCTGCAAAGGAACCTTCAGTGGATCCATCCACCCTATCTGGCTTCACCTGTACTAATCCCATTGTCATTGATGAATCCTTTGATGCAAACTATAAACTATTTAAGAATCAGAATGGTGAAGTGTTTGCCAGGTATATTGGTACTAACTGCAGGAATGGCCACCTATGAAGAAAGTCTGGGTGCCGAAAAAGTGTTTGGAGAATCTTCCTGTGAATGTCGTCATGACACCACAAGTGAAGAAGACAAACCCCAGACCACATGCTTCATATGGTCCAAAGGCTTCATACAGACAGAGGACTCACCCGAGTCGCACTAACGCAAATGTTTTGCAGGGAAACCATACTCAGGCCTATGAATATGAGCACGTTTCATCAAACCGCCATGTTCATAAGACCAAGAACTACTGTGCTTATTCTTATGAGTACTATTGTCCACCTGCAAGACTATTTGCTAGGGCTCCAAAGCCGAAGTTCTCAGATGTTGCACTTAGACTCATTGCTTCGAAGCCACCCTTGAAGATATGGGTGGCTAAGAAAGCTTAACTTTTTTTCTGCAGGGAAGGGTCTCCAGCCAAAAATCAAATGCGTCTGAAGCTATTGCTGGGGACCTTAGACATCTTGTAGGGCGCAAGATCAAATGCCTAAATGGTCTTATTATGTATTTTGTTCCTGAGTTGCTTGCTACTTGCCCTATCAGTCCTAACCTCGATCTAAGCTTTCATAATCCACTTGCTCGTCAAATGTTTATGCTTCACAATTCTCTTCGTGAAGCCTATCCCCCTAACTGCACCGTAGGGTATGACACCAGCTGCTTCAAAATGGATTATTGATAGTGGATGTACTAATCACATGACTGGCAAGCGAAGTCTTCTCATGGACTCAACCTTACGTCCATATGACAAGAGTCACATCACATTTTCTGATACTGGTAAAAGCAAGTTATTGGGTCTAGGTAGAGTTGCAATATCAAGGGATCAGCACATGGATAAAGTGATGCTTGTTGAATCCATTGGTTTCAACGTAATGTCTATCTCAATGCTTTGCGATTTAAACATGATTGTGATGTTTGGAAAATATCGTTGCCTTGTCCTAATGGAATCTGACAAGTCTCTAGTCTTTGAAGGGTATCGGAAAGATGAATTGTACATGGTAGATTTCTCAGCAGGACCACAACTTGTCGTATGTCTTCTTGCAAAAGCTTCAGAATGCTGGCTCTGGCATCAGAGGCTAGGGCATGCTGGCATGAGGAACTTGCACACTCTTGCAAAGAAGAAGCATATCATAGGCATCGAGGGCGTCAAGTTCAAGAAGGATCACTTATCCGGTGCCTGCGAAGCTGGAAAGATGACGATGGCCAAGCATCCCTCAAAGACAATCATGACAACAACTCAACCCTTCGAACGGCTACACATGGACCTCTTTGGTCCCACTCACTACTCAACTCTTACTACTACTGCTTGTCTCTATGGCTTCGTCATTGTTGATGATTATTCAAGATATACATGGGTGCATATAATCCTCTACAAGACTGAAGTGCAGGATGTCTTCAGATGCTTCGCTAATCGAGCCATGAATAACTATGACATCAAGATCAAGCACATCAGAAGTGACAATGGCACTGAATTCAAGAACACCAACCTCGACACTTATCTTGATACTTTGGGCATCACTCATGAGTTCTCAGCTCTGTACACGCCGCAGCAGAATGGCATCGTGGAACGCAAAAACAGAACACTCATTGAGATGGCCCGGACGATGCTCGATGAATACAAGACTCCAAGAAAGTTCTGGCCTGAAGCCATTGATACTGCATGCCATATCATCAACCATGTTTATCTTCACAAGATTTTGAACAAAACATCCTATGAGCTTCTTACTGGTAAGAAGCCAAATGTCAGTTACTTCAGAGTATTTGGTGCCAGGTGCTGGATCAAGGATCCACATCACACTTCAAAATTTGCACCGAAAACACATGAAGGTTTTTTGCTTGGATACGAAAAGGATTTGCACTCCTACAGAGTCTTCAACCTCTTTCACTATAAAGTGGTTGAAACTGTGGATGTGCAGTTCGATGAGACTAATGGCTCGCAAAGAGAGCACCTGCCAAATGTTCTAGATGAAGTTCCATCTAGTGAATCCATCAAGCTTATGGGAACTGGAGAAATCATACCGTCTGAAGCACAGCCCGAAGAGGAACTCATCATCTCTGCACCTAATCAACCTGAAGACAATGCTCAGCCTGAAGACAATCCTTCTAACGATGACAATGATCAGCAAGAGCAAAATCTTCGTCCTGTTCATCCTCGGGTTGCAAATGAAGTACAGATTGAGAGAATAATTGATAGCATCAATGCACCTGGTCCACTCACTCGTTCAAGGGCAACACAACTAGCAAATTTTTGTGGGCACTTCACATTCATCTCAATATCTGAACCCAAGAAAGTTGATGAAGCCTTCATGGAACCTGAATGGATTCAAGCTATGCAAGAAGAGCTTCAACAATTTGAGCTGAATAATGTATGGGAACTGGTCAAGCGTCCTGATCCTCGTAAGCACAATATCATAGGCACTAAATGGATATATCGCAACAAGCAAGATGAGCATGGTCAAGTTGTCAGAAACAAAGCTCGTCTCGTTGCTCAAGGATACACTCAAGTTGAAGGAATTGACTTCGATGAAACATTTGCTCCTATGGCTAGGCTTGAAGCTATACGCATACTGCTGGCCTATACAAATCATCACAACATTCTTCTGTATCAAATGGATGTGAAGAGCACTTTTCTCAATGGCAAGATTGAAGAAGAAGTGTATGTTGCACAACTGCCTGGCTTTGAAGATCCAAAACATCCTGACATGGTGTATAAGCTCAACAAGGCACTGTATGGCCTCAAACAAGCCCCTCGTTCTTGGTATGACACACTCAAATACTTCCTGAAGAGCAAAGGCTTCAAACCTGGTTCCCTAGATCCCACACTCTTCACGAAGACATATGATGGTGAACTGTTTGTGTGCCAAATATATGTGGATAACATTACTTTAGCTGCACCAATCAGAAATACAGTGATGAGTTTGGATACATGATGCAAGAGAAATATCAGATGTCCATGATGGGAGAGTTGAAGTTCTTCCTTGGTCTTCAAATATGACAACAATGCAACGGGATCTTCATATCTCAAGAGAAATACCTCAAAGATTGCCTGAAGAAGTTTGGGATGCAAGACTGCAAAGGTTACACGATGCCAATGCCAGCTAAACACCATCTGGGTCCGGACGACAATGGTAAAGAGTTCGATCAAAAGGTATACCGCTCCATGATTGGTTCTTTGCTTTATTTATGTGCATCTAGGCCAGATATCATGCTTAGTGTTTGCATGTGTGCCCGATTCCAAGCGGCACCAAAGGAATCGCATCACTTAGCTGTGAAGCGAATTCTTCGATATTTGGCTCACACCCCAACACTAGGATTATGGTATCCAAAGGGCTCAGAGTTTGATCTAGTTGGATTCTCGGATGATGATTATGCTGGTGACAAGGTGGATCACAAGTCTACATCAGGGACATGTCACTTTTTGGGACGCTCACTTGTATGTTGGTCTTCAAAGAAGTAGAACTGTGTATGTCTCTCCACTGCTGAATCGGAATACATTGCTGCTGGATCTTGCTGCGCTCAGCTTCTATGGATGAAGCAAACACTCAAAGACTATGGCATTCATCTGAAGCAAGTGCCACTCTACTGCGACAACGAAAGCGCCATCAAGATTGCTAAAAACCCAGTTCAGCACTCGAAGACAAAGCACATTGAAATTCGTCATCACTTTCTCAGAGATCATGTCATGAAGGAAGATATTGATATCATACACGTCAACACTGAAGAGTAACTGACAGATATCTTCACAAAGCCCTTGGATGAGAAAAGGTTTTGCAAGTTAAGGTGTGAGCTAAATATCTTGGAATCCTCAAATGTCCTGTGATCAGGCACACATCCTAACACTTATGCATGTTGAAGACTTAGATGTGCAAGACACAAAGTAAAGTATATCTTCAATCAATGAAGACTTACATTCTGAGTGTGAATACATTAACATGGAATTTGACTTCGGAGCGCCACGATAATTATGCGCCGTGTCTGGGTATAATACTTCCTATACGGTGGGTAACGCCACCACCAAATTCTTCCCTTAGAAGTGTTTTTCTCATGGCGTTACATTTGCAAAGTCTTCGCATTTTGTTTGTCTTCAATGTTAACATGGCCTCATGTTTATCTTCAATGTACTGATTTGGCTTCTGTCCTCTACAGCATTCACTTATAGCTATATCTTCACATTGGATCTTTTGAACTAAGTGAATGTGATCGGACCCTAACCTTTCTATGCTCCCGTCTCAAGCCTATCTATCCAAATCATATGCATTCTATTGAAACTGTCGAATGTCTTTGCTGAGTCCTTGTCAGCAGGAGACACAGAGACAAATATTAATCTGTTTTCAATGCTCAATCCTTTTTACCTGAAACCCTGAGAAGTGGGAACGAACCCCCGACAATCCAGGCGTGTGTGGGAACGGGGAACAACCTCCAATGTGTTGCATGATCGCCACGTGTCCTTCAGATGTGAACCACCGGGGGCACCTGCGTAATAACGCTGTGCCGTCCCTGTCTCTATAAATACACGCCTCACCCCAGTCATTATCTCTTCTTCAACTCCCGCACAAATCCTAGCGCCACCGCTAGCCCTCAACGACGTCGGCGACGAAGCGCTTAGCTGCCGCGACCTCACCGACGCCGTCCTCACGCTGGCCGCGGACATCGTCTTCTCCGCCATCGCCGTAGATGTCCTCTGTCGCCAAGTTAGGGCACGGCAGATCGAACTGCTCGGCCTCCTCTCCCACTCCGTCTAGCAGTTCCTCGTGTGGTAAATAAAACCTATTTTTACAGTCTTTTTGATCCGATAGATTCATCCTTTTCAACCACAAGTGGTTTTTGTTCCCACAAGATTGGATCTATCTCATTCTGCATTTCATAGCATGCCTAGTATGTTCACTTATGCTTCACAAAGTAGTTAGATTCCTCACTTTTACTTATTCGTGGATTCGTACAAATCTGGAACCAACTCTCTACATATGAGTGAATGTCTTCGCACTATGAGGTCAATGTCTTCTAAACTGATTTATCTTCAAAATCTTCTGAGAATGCATATGACCTCTTCCCCTTCCCTCGCACCTTTAATGCTGTCACAGGTACATGTCCGTGGGAGAATCCCTTGGTTCTCATAGTCTGCATTCATTTGCAGAGTTCTTACAGCATCATATAAATTCTCTTGAAGCCAGTTCTTGTCTGGCCAGTAGACGGAAGACTTTGACAGTGTTGAAGCCTTTCAGTCTAAACTTCATGGCAACTGAAAAATCAGTCAGGAAGGGCGGCAGACAGCACCGTGGAAACACTGATAAGGACCTGCCACCGGATCTCTATGAGCTATACAAGTCAGATCCAAAAGAGACCTATGGAGAATGCAAGAACCGAATCCAATGGATTCGAAGACATAGGGCAGAGGAATGGTTCAAGTACAGATTCGTCACCGACGAATATGCTGAGAAGAGTGCCATCAAGGGCCCCTGGGGAGATATAATATACAAATGTCTTCAGCCCAAGTCTAAGTCCGAAGCTATTGCTCAAGGCTTCTACACCTGCATGATTCGTGGACCTCAGCCTGCAAATGCCGACCCATCCTCTCTATTATGGTGACGAGAAGATAACCTCTTCAAGCGCAACTATCAGTTTGCAAAGAACTCGGCCAAGGAAAACAAGAAGTCTTTGGGATTAGACTTCAACCCAGGCCCCTCTGCACCACATGCCGACGGCACACGAGAAGCTGAACCCAATCTTGTTGGGCCCTTCTACAACTTAGAAGGTCTCATCACTCACATAATGGTTCAAGGGGCAGACGTGGATCAACCTGCAGACGACGCTGATTCTGACGAAGCGCCTGCACCACCGAAGCCTGTGAAGCAAATGAAACCCAAGGCTTCAAAGCCCTCTTCAGTGCCAAAGGCTTCAAAGCACTCATCTACACCAAAGGTCTCATGGGCGAAGCCTCTGGCCACTTCACCTCCTGAAGCCAGTGTGCAGTCTGAAGATCTCTCACGCATCTCCAAGTCTGCCAAGTCGAAAAAGCCCATGCAACCCACTGGTCAAGCACTGACCCCTGCTGCTGTTTTGAGAAACGAGAATGACGCCATTGATCTGTCCAGCGACAACGATCTTGGCGATGACTCTCTTGAGCAGTTGATCAAGATCAAGCAAGAGGCGGAAATCTTCAATGATCTTCCTCTCTTTGATGTGGAAATCTTGAACAAGTTTATTGATGAGTGGTTTGACAACCCAGATGTCAGCTTTGATGATCTTCAGCTTCCCATTGGCCTCAGTGTCGCCTTCCATGGAGCCATTGCTCCTGAGCTGGCTCTAGCTCAGAAAATTGTTGAGCTAAAGCATAAGATCGATTATGAAAAGGCTCAATTCAAGAAACACATGGCCAAGCTCAATGTTGAAGACATACAAAACTTCAAGGTCATGATGCATGAGCTCAAGGAGGCTTTCCACAAGAAACGAGAAAAAGCAAAAGGTTCTCGTGAGTGCATGAAGAATCTTGCTGCCAAATGTGTTCAAGGCTACAATGAAGCTGAAAAGAGCAAGGCCTTGGGGCGAACAGGTATCGACCCCGAATGGCTGCCAAGAAGAAGAAGAAGCTAGCTATGGCAGAACCAGAAGCATCAAGGCAGGAAGAACCTCACATTGTCTTCCCAGCCAGTATGACAGGCTCGAAGCCTAAGGTACCCACAGTGGCTTCAGAATTCAAGAAAACCAGAGCAGCTGAAGTCGAAGCCAGAAAGTGCAAGACCAAGGCCACCACTGATGATGCTCCCCCAACCAAGAAAAGGAAAACAAAGAAGAGAGACCGGGCTGCTCCCACAGAGCCCCTTCTTGTCGAGCCAATTTCTGTTGCTCGTCCTGCGTCTGAACATCGAGAGCGCCATGTTGGAAATATGCCCTAGAGGCAATAATAAAATGGTTATTATTATATTTCTTTGTTCATGATAATTGTCTATTGTTCATGCTATAATTGTGTTATCCGAAAATCGTAATACATGTGTGAATACATAGACCACAACACGTCCCTAGTGAGCCTCTAGTTGACTAGCTCGTTGATCAAAAGATAGTCATGGTTTCCTGACTATGGACATTGGATGTCATTGATAACAGGATCACATCGTTAGGAGAATGATGTGATGGACAAGACCCAATCCTAAGCATAGCTCAAAGATCGTGTAGTTCGTTTGCTGTAGCTTTTCCGAATGTCAAGTATTATTCCTTAGACCATGAGAATGTGCAACTCCCGGATACCGTAGGAGTTCTTTGGGTGTGCCAAACATCACAACGTAACTGGTTGACTATAAAGGTACACTACAGGTATCTCCGAAAGTGTCTGTTGGGTTGGCACAAATCAAGACTGGGATTTGTCACTCCGCATGACGGAGAGGTATCTCTGGGCCCACTTGGTAATGCATCATCATAATGAGCTCAATGTGATCAAGTGGTTGATCACGGGATCATGCATTACGGTACGAGTAAAGTGACTTGCCGGTAATGAGATTGAACTAGGTATTGGGATACCGACGATCGAGTCTCGGGCAAGTAACGTACCGATTGACAAAGGGAATTGTATACGGATTGATTGAATCCTCGACATCGTGGTTCATCCGATGAGATCATCGTGGAGCATGTGGGAGCCAACATGGGTATCCAGATCCCGCTGTTAGTTATTGACCGGAGAGGCGTCTCGGTCATGTCTGCATGTCTCCCGAACCCGTAGGGTCTACACACTTAAGGTTCGGTGACGCTAGGGTTGTAGAGATATTAGCATACGGTAACCCGAAAGTTGTTCAGAGTCCCGAATGAGATCCCGGATGTAACAAGGAGTTCCGGAATGGTTCGGAGGTGAAGATTTATATATAGGAAGTCAAGTTTCGGCCATCGGGAAAGTTTCGAGGGTAATCGGTATTGTACCGGGACCACCGGAAGGGTCCTGGGGGTCCACCGGGTGGGGCCACCTATCCCGGAGGGCCCCATGGGCTGAAGTGGGAGGGGAACCAGCCCCTAGTGGGCTGGTGCGCCCCCCTTGGGCTCCCCCTGCGCCTAGGATTGGAAACCCTAGGGGTGGGGGGGCACCCTTGCCTTGGGGGGCAAGGCACCCCTTGGCCGCTGCCCCCCTAGGAGATTGGATCTCCTAGGGCCGGCGCCCCCCTAGGCACCCTATATATAGTGGGGGGAGGGAGGGCTGCCGCACCCAAGCCCCTGGCCTCTCCCTCTCCCTCCCGTGACATTCCTCCGTCTCCCTGCGCTTGGCGAAGCCCTGCCGAGATCACCGTTGCTTCCACCACCACGCCGTCGTGCTGCTAGATCTTCATCAACCTCTCCTCCCCCCTTGCTGGATCAAGAAGGAGGAGACGTCTTCCCAACCATACGTGCGTTGAACGCGGAGGTGCCGTCCGTTCGGCACTAGGTCATCGGTGATTTGGATCACGTCGAGTACGACTCCATCAACCCCGTTCTCTTGAACGCTTCCGTGCGTGATCTACAAGGGTATGTAGATGCACTCCTCTCTCCCTCATTGCTAGATGACTCCATAGATTGATCTTGGTGATGCATAGAAATTTTTTAAAATTCTACTACGTTCCCCAACAGTGTTATCATGAGCTAGGTCTATGCGTAGTTACTATGCACGAGTAGAACACAAAGTAGTTGTGGGCGTCGATATTGTCAATTTGCTTGCCGTTACTAGTCTTATCTTGATTCGGCGGCATCGTGGGATGAAGCGGCCCGGACCGACCTTACACGTACGCTTACGTGAGACTGGTTCCACCGACTGACATGCACTAGTTGCATAAGGTGGCTGGCGGGTGTCTGTCTGTCCCACTTTATTCGGACCGGATTCGATGAACAGGGTCCTTATGAAGGGTAAATAGAAATTGGAAATTCACGTTGTGGTTTTGGCGTAGGTGAGAAACGTTCTTGCTAGAAACCTATAGCAGCCACGTAAAAACTTGCAACAACAATTAGAGGATGTCTAACTTGTTTTTGCAGCATGTGCCGTGTGATGTGATATGGCCAAAAGGATGTGATGAATGATATATGTGATGTATGATATGATCATGTTCTTGTAATAGGAATCACGACTTGCATGTCGATGAGTATAACAACCAGCAGGAGCAATAGGAGTTGTCTTTATTTAGTTATGACTTGCGTGTCAACATAAACGTCATGTAATTACTTTACTTTATTGCTAAAGCGTTATCCATAGTAGTAGAAGTAATAGATGACGGGACAACTTCAAGAAGACACGATGATGGAGATCATGATGATGGAGATCATGGTGTCATGCCGGTGACAACGATGATCATGGAGCCCCGAAGATGGAGATCAAAAGGACCAAATGATATTGGCCATATCATGTCACTATTTGATTGCATGTGATGTTTATCATGTTTTACATCTTATTTGCTTAGAACGACGGTAGCTTAAATAAGATGATCCCTCGTAATAATTTCAAGAAATTGCCCCCCCCTAACTGTGCACCATTGCGAAGGTTCGTTGTTTCGAAGCACCACGTGATGATCGGGTGTGATAGATTCTAACGTTCGAATACAACGGGTGTAAGCCAGATTTACACACGCAATACACTTAGGTTGACATGACGAGCCTAGCATGTACAGACATGGCCTCGGAACACGGAAGACCGAAAGGTCGAGCATGAGTCATATAGAAGATACGATAAACATGAAGATGTTCACCGATGTTGGCTAGTCCATCTCACGTGATGATCGGACATGGCCTAGTTAACTCGGATCATGTTTCACTTAGATGACTGGAGGGATGTCTATCTGAGTGGGAGTTCATTGAATAATTTGATTAGATGAACTTAATTATCATGAACTTAGTCTAAAATCTTTACAATATGTCTTGTAGATCAAATGGCCCATGTTGTCCTCAACTTCAATGCGTTCCTAGAGAAAACCAAGCTGAAAGACGATGGCAGCAACTATACGGACTGGGTCCGGAACCTGAGGATCATCCTCATAGCTGCCAAGAAAGATTATGTCCTAGAAGCACCGCTAGGTGACACACCTGTCCCAGAGAACCAAGACGTTATGAACGCTTGGCAGTCATGTGCTGATGATTACTCCCTCGTTCAGTGCGGCATGCTTTACAGCTTAGAATCGGGGCTCCAAAAGCGTTTTGAGAGACACGGAGCATATGAGATGTTCGAAGAGCTGAAAATAGTTTTTCAAGCTCATGCCCGGGTCGAGAGATATGAAGTCTCCGACAAGTTCTTCAGCTGTAAGATGGAGGAAAATATTTCTGTCAGTGAGCACATACTCAAAATGTCTGGGTTGCATAACCTCTTGACTCAGCTGGGAGTTAATCTCCTGGATGATGCGGTCATTGACAGAATCCTTCAGTCGCTTCCACCGAGCTATAAGAGCTTTGTGATGAACTTCAATATGCAGGGGATGGAAAAGACCATTCCTGAGGTATATTCAATGCTGAAATCAGCGGAGGTGGAAATCAAAAAGGAACATCAAGTGTTGATGGTGAATAAAACCACTAAGTTCAAGAAAGGCAAGGATAAAAAGAACTTCAAGAAGGACGGCTAGGGAGTTGCCGCGCCCGGTAAGCAAGCTGCTGGGAAGAAGCCAAAGAATGGACCCAAGCCCGAGACTGAGTGTTTTTATTGCAAGGGAAGCGGAACTGCCCCAAATACTTAGCGGACAAGAAGGCCGGCAACACTAAAGGTATATGTGATATACATGTAATTGATGTGTACCTTACCAGTACTCGTAGTAGCTCCTGGGTATTTGATACCGGTGCGGTTGCTCACATTTGTAACTCAAAGCAGGAGCTGCGGAATAAACGGAGACTGGCAAAGGACGAGGTGACGATGCGCGTCGGGAATTGTTCCAAGGTCGATGTGATTGCCGTCGGCACGCTACCTCTACATTTACCTATGGGATTAGTTTTAAACCTCAATAATTGTTATTTAGTGCCAACTTTGAGCATGAACATTGTATCAAGATCTCGTTTAATTCGAGATGGCTACTCATTTAAATCCGAGAATAATGGTTGTTCTATTTATATGAGAGATATGTTTTATGGTCATGCTCCGATGGTGAATGGTTTATTCTTAATGAATCTCGAGCATAATGTTACACATATTCATAGTGTGAATACCAAAAGATGTAAGGTTGATAATGATAGTCCCACATACTTGTGGCACTGCCGCCTTGGTCACATAGGTGTCAAACGCATGAAGAAGCTCCATGCAGATGGACTTTTGGAGTCTCTTGATTACGAATCATTTGACACGTGCGAACCATGCCTCATGGGTAAAATGACCAAGACTCCGTTCTCAGGAACGATGGAGCAAGCAACCAACTTGTTGGAAATTATACATACTGATGTGTGCGGTCCAATGAGTGTTGAGGCTCGTGGTGGCTATCGTTATGTTCTCACCCTCATTGATGACTTGAGTAGATATGGGTATGTCTACTTAATGAAACACAAGTCTGAGACCTTTGAAAAGTTCAAGGAATTTCAGAGTGAGGTTGAGAATCAACATGACAAGAAAATCAAGTTCTTGCAATCAGATCATGGGGGAGAATACTTGAGTCACGAATTTGGCATACACTTAAGAAAATGTGGAATAGTTTCACAACTCACGCCTCCTGGAACACCTCAGCGTAATGGTGTGTCCGAACGTCGTAATCGCACTCTATTGGATATGGTGCGATCTATGATGTCTCTTACCGATTTACCGTTGTCATTTTGGGGCTATGCTTTAGAGACTGCCGCATTCACTTTAAATAGGGCTCCGTCGAAATCCGTTGAGACGACACCGTATGAATTATGGTTTGGGAAGAAACCTATGCCGTCGTTTCTAAAAGTTTGGGGATGCGATGCTTATGTCAAGAAACTTCAACCTGAAAAGCTCGAACCCAAATCGGAAAAATGCGTCTTCATAGGATACCCTAAAGAAACTATTGGGTATACCTTCTACCTCAGATCCAAAGGCAAGATCTTTGTTGCCAAGAATGGGTCCTTTCTAGAAAAAGAGTTTTTCTCGAAAGAAATAAGTGGGAGGAAAGTAGAACTTGATGAAGTATTACCTCTTGAACCGGTAAGTGACACAGCTCAAGAAAATGTTCCTGAGGTGCTAGCACCGACTAGAGAGGAAGTTGATGATGATGATCATGAAACTTCAGATCAAGTTGCTACTGAACTTGGTAGGTCCACGAGGACACGTTCCGCACCAGAGTGGTACGGCAACCCTGTCTTGGAAATCATGTTGTTAGACAACGGTGAACCTTCGAACTATGAAGAAGCGATGGCGGGCCCGGATTCCGACAAATGGCTGGAAGCCATGAAATCCGAGATAGGATCCATGTATGAAAAGGAAGTATGGACTTTGACTGACTTGCCCGTTGAACGGCGAGTCATAGAAAATAAATGGATCTTTAAGAAGAAGACAGACGCGGATGGTAATGTGACCATTTATAAAGCTCGGCTTGTCGCTAAGGGTTATCGACAAGTTCAAGGGGTTGACTACGATGAGACTTTCTCACCCGTAGCGAAGCTGAAGTCCGTCCGAATCATGTTAGCAATTGCCGCATTCTATGATTATGAGATATGGCAAATGGACGTCAAAACAACATTCCTTAATGGTTTCCTTAAGGAAGAATTGTATATGATGCAGCCGGAAGGTTTTGTCGATCCTAAGAATGCTGACAAGGTGTGCAAGCTCCAATGCTCGATTTATGGGCTGGTGCAAGCATCTCGGAGTTGGAACATTCGTTTTGATGAGATGATCAAAGAGTTTGGGTTTATGCAGACTTATGGAGAAGCCTGCATTTACAAGAAAGTGAGTGGGAGCTCTGTAGCATTTCTCATATTGTATGTGGATGACATACTGTTGACGGGAAATGATATAGAATTCTTGGAAAGCATAAAGGCCTACTTGAACAAGTGTTTTTCAATGAAGGACCATGGAGTAGCTGCTTATATATTAGGCATCAAGATCTATAGAGATAAATCAAGACACCTCATTGGTCTTTCACAGAGTACATACCTTGACAAGATATTGAAGAAGTTCAAAATGGATCAGTCAAAGAAGGGGTTCTTGCCTGTATTGCACGGTACGAGATTGAGCACGGCTCAATGCCCGACCACGGCAGAAGATAGAGAAAAGATGAGTGTCGTCCCCTATGCCTCGGCCATAGGGTCTATCATGTATGCTATGCTGTGTACCAGACCTGATGTAAACCTTGCCGTAAGTTTGGTAGGAAGGTACCAAAGTAATCCCGGCATGGAACACTGGACAGCGGTCAAGAATATCCTGAAGTACCTGAAAAGGACTAAGGATATGTTTCTCGTTTATGGAGGTGACGAAGAGCTCGTCGTAAAGGGTTACGTCGATGCTAGCTTCGACACAGATCTGGATGACTCTAAGTCACAAACCGGATACGTGTATATTTTGAATGGTGGGGCAGTAAGCTGGTGCAGTTGCAAGCAAAGCGTTGTGGCGGGATCTACATGTGAAGCGGAGTACATGGCGGCCTCGGAGGCAGCACAAGAAGCAGTCTGGGTGAAGGAGTTCATTACCGACCAAGGAGTCATACCCAATGGGTCGGGCCCGATGACTCTCTTCTGTGACAACACTGGAGCTATTGCCCTTGCCAAGGAGCCTAGGTTTCACAGGATGACCAGGCATATCAAGCGTCGCTTCAACTCCATTCGTGAAAGTGTTCAAAATGGAGACATAGAGATTTGTAAAGTACATACGGACCTGAATGGGGCAGATCCGGTGACTAAACCTCTCCCTAGAGCAAAACATGATCAGCACCAGAACTGCATGGGTGTTCGATTCATCACAATGTAACTAGAATATTGACTCTAGTGCAAGTGGGAGACTATTGGAAATATGCCCTAGAGGCAATAATAAAATGGTTATTATTATGTTTCTTTGTTCATGATAATTGTCTATTGTTCATGCTATAATTGTGTTATCCAGAAATCGTAATACATGTGTGAATACATAGACCACAACACGTCCCAAGTGAGCCTCTAGTTGACTAGCTCGTTGATCAAAAGATAGTCATGGTTTCCTGACTATGGACATTGGATGTCATTGATAACGGGATCACATCATTAGGAGAATGATGTGATGGACAAGACCCAATCCTAAGCATAGCTCAAAGATCGTGTAGTTCGTTTGCTGTAGCTTTTCCGAATGTCAAGTATCATTCCTTAGACCATGAGATTGTGCAACTCCCGGATACCGTAGGAGTGCTTTGGGTGTGCCAAACGTCACAACGTAACTGGGTGACTATAAAGGTACACTACAGGTATCTTCGAAAGTGTCTGTTGGGTTGGCACGAATCGAGACTGGGATTTGTCACTCCGCATGACGGAGAGGTATCTCTGGGCCCACTCAGTAATGCATCATCATAATGAGCTCAATGTGATCAAGTGGTTGATCACGGGATCATGCATTACGGTACAAGTAAAGTGACTTGCCGGTAACGAGATTGAACTAGGTATTGGGATACCGACGATCGAGTCTCGGGCAAGTAACGTACCGATTGACAAAGGGAATTGTATACGGATTGATTGAATCCTCGACATCGTGGTTCATCCGATGAGATCATCGTGGAGCATGTGGGAGCCAACATGGGTATCCAGATCCCGCTATTAGTTATTGACCGGAGAGGCGTCTCTGTCATGTCTGCATGTCTCCCGAACCCGTAGGGTCACCACACTTAAGGTTCGGTGACGCTAGGGTTGTAGAGATATTAGCATACGGTAACCCGAAATTTGTTCGGAGTCCTGGATGAGATCTCGGACGTCGCGAGGAGTTCCGGAATGGTCCGGAGGTGAAGATTTATATATAGGAAGTCAAGTTTCGGCCATCGGGAAAGTTTCAGGGGTAATCGGTATTGTATCGGGACCACCAGAAGGGTCCCGGGGGTCCACCGGGTGGGGCCACCTATCCCGGAGGGCCCCATGGGCTGAAGTGGGAGGGGAACCAGCCCCTAGTGGGCTAGTGCGCCCCCCTTGGGCCTCCCCCTGCGCCTAGGGTTGGAAACCCTAGGGGTGGGGGGCGCCACCCTTGCCTTGGGGGGCAAGGCACCCCTTGGCCGCCGCCCCCCTAGGAGATTGGATCTCCTAGGGACGGCGCCCCCCCCTAGGCACCCTATATATAGTGGGGGGAGGGAGGGCTGCCGCACCCAAGCCCCTGGCCTCTCCCTCTCCCTCCCGTGACACTCCTCCGTCTCCCTGCGCTTGGCGAAGCCCTGCCGAGATCACCGTTGCTTCCACCACCACGCCGTCGTGCTGCTGGATCTTCATCAACCTCTCCTCCCCCCTTACTGGATCAAGAAGTAGGAGACGTCTTCCCAACCGTACATGTGTTGAACGCGGAGGTGCCGTCCGTTCGGCACTAGGTCATCGGTGATTTGGATCACGTCGAGTACGACTCCATCAACCTCGTTCTCTTGAACGCTTCCGCCCGCGATCTACAAGGGTATGTAGATGTACTCCTCTCTCCCTCATTGCTAGATGACTCCATAGATTGATGTTGGCGATGCGTAGAATTTTTTAAAATTCTGCTACGTTCCCCAACACGCCAGATGATAGTTCATGAGCCTGCTTCCACAGAGGCTCCTAAAGCTGAAGACAATCCAGTTGTTGACCCCACCACAGCTGAAGACATTGGTCCTCACGACAATGTTGAAGATGATGAAGTCCTTCCTCAGATCGAGCACATTTTGGTATCATTGCATGTGCTCATGCATAGCGAGCCCATCAGCATTGGTCGCCCTCTGACGCCAACTGCTCAGGATGCATTGTGGGCTGATCACCCACAACAACAAGACACCCCAAGTTCTCCCCAACCACAAGTCACCTCACTAGTGCAAGATGACAATGACTTTGCGGCCCAGCCAACACCATCTCCACAGGCATCGCTAGCGTTACGCAGGCTTCGCAAAGGACCAAGGCCCCAAGTCACTCTTCCGAGCGTTCCAGAAGGAGAAGTGCCCCACCAATCTGTTGCACGTCAAGTGTTTCTAGAAGCCACACCAACTGTGAACGCCTCTGAGTCTGAAGCTAAAACGGCTGAAGATATTCCAGCTACATCAGCCAATGAAGAAGAAGCACCACGTGATGAAGAAAGAGTTGCTACACCACCAACCATTCCTGAAGCTGTTCTCGAGGAGAACGTGTCCGACCCTCTAGGTCCTGAAGTGGAGGTTACCAATACTGAGGCGGCCACCAACATCAAAACTGAAGCCAATGACGCTGTCATGGCTGAAGCTAATGTGGCGCCTGAAGCCAATGTGGTGCCAGAAGTGAATGCACCTGAAGCCAATGTGGCCCCTGAAGCCAATGCAGCACCAGACGTAATCATTCCTCCTGAAGCTATTGTGCCACTCGCAGCCCATGTCAATGAAAATGCCAATGCTCCTGTACCCCCTCCAAGACCTCATATTGTTGAGCTAGCATTTGATCATGGTCAGCCTGTTATGGTCCGATGGCCCATTCTGGTTCCTCCATCTGCTGCGGGCCCACAATTTGACTATCATGTCGAGCACAGGCCTCAAGTCCAAAAGCCCAAGCCAAGACTTCCAAGATTCCCAGGCACTGCAACCTCACCTAGGGTCTTCAATGTGAATGGCTTCGTGGCACATAACACCTTCTTCAACAGCGCCAAGAACCCTTACTCCAAACCTCGCATTTCATCGGATCGATTCTGGAGCTATCAGCAGCGCAGCTACTATTCCTGCGTCTTATACAATCAAGGGCGCATATTTCCACATATGCGTCTCGACACTGAAGCTATAACTGGCCTGCCCTGTCTCGACGAAGCGTTGGATTGCTTCAGAGATGCTGGACTCCTGCAATTTGTCACATACAAGGAACACTGGAATGAAGAGCTTCTATTACAGTTTTATGCAACTCTTCACATTCTAGGATACAACAGGGATCCAAAGACTTGGGTCCTTGAGTGGATGATAGGCAATGTCCATCATGAAGCCAAAGCTCTTGATATCATTGAGCTCACAGCCCTACCCACTCCTGGTGAATACTATGAACCAGGTTGTCAACAACACCAGAATGCTTTGGAGAGCATTTTTCAAAAGCCAGAACCCAACATGAGCCAAATGCTGAGAATGTGAAGCCTTTGCCTCACGACGCTGACTACCCATCTGAATTCTTTGTTTAAGACCTAGAGTATCTGCCTCACACCATTTACCATATCATCAGAAAAACTCTATGGCCTGTCAAAGGACATTCATCTGTAGTGAAGCTTGAAGGAGCAATGAAGACTTTGGTTTTCTATATCTTCAATGGCATCAGCTTCAATGCTCAAGACTTCTTCATCAGGAAATTGGCTGCATCTGGCTCCGACATTTTTGGTTTGAAGTTCTATGCTCCATGGGTAATGCGTCTTATCAAGCTGCACTCTGCCTTCAACTATCAGCCGTCTGCGCTCAATCATCTTGTATTCTTGCCAGAGGTTGATCTGTTTGTTGAAGCTATTTACCAAGAGCCTGCTAAGGATCTGATTTATATTCACAATGTTGATCGTCAAAGCTTCACCCAGCCCATTGAAGGAGTTCAAGCAGTCTCTCGTGTCTATCCTTTGGCTGGTAACACACGTGCCCCTTGCGCTCAAACTGACGCCACTGGAAGCACCATTGCCCAAAGGCCTCAGAAGAGATCTCATGTTCTCAATGACCAAGAGCTTCTCGTCGCGCTACATCAGAAACAAGATAAGCATCATAACTGGCTTAAGTGTCAGATGCAAAGCCTCTTGGTGGACGTCATCACATGCACAATCTTGCCACCAAGAATGCCTTTGTTACACATGAAACCTGTCGGAGGTCTTGGAAGAGTTTGACATTGCTTAGTGTTGAAGCTGATCTGCAAGATGATGGCTTCACAGAAAGATTCAAGTTTGACTCAACTCCTCCAAGGAATGCTCACTTGCATCGGACTCCCTCACTTGAAGACTCTGACTATTCATCCTCATCTGCGATGATGAATGCCAGAGTCATCGATGACCAAGATGATGCCACTTCCCCTCCACCAACTTCAGCGCGTGTCGACACTGCACTAAGTTCTTCTGCACCCCTAGTGGGGTGTAAGTGCATCTAGTGCCACCCCTAGTTGGTTTTGGAGTATTGACGACAAACCTAGTTGAGGGACTAATGTGTTTGTGAGAATTGCAGGATAACACAGGAAGAAGTCCCTCATTGATTTGGTTTACCTACCGGAGATGACCCCCTAAAAATGTATGAAGACATTGAAGACAAAGGTGGTATGTGAAGGTATTCACATTGAAGACTATGACAAGAGAAGACATGTTGTGAATACTATGGAGCTATAACACCCTCGATGCGACTATATCTCCCACGTGTCGAGGCACGACTTAGAGGCATAATCGCATTGAAGGCATATGTCGCAAGTTAGGCAATCTTCACAACATCCCATGTAATATGAATAATAAAGGGGAGATAACATAGTTGGCTTACACTCGCCACGTCAATCAAGTACATAAATAACATTACATCATCCAAACACTCATGGCCCGACTATGGCGCCAAAATAAAAGATAACCCAACAAGCGACACAGTCCCGATCACCCCCAACTGGGCACCACTACTGATCATCAGGAAAGGAAACATAGTAACGTTGAGAGTCTTTGTCGAACTCCCACTTCAGCTCAAATGCGTCACCTGGAGCGGAATCATCGGGCCCTGCATCTGGTGTAATAGTAATCTGCGAGCCACAGGGACTCAGCAATCTCGCACCCTCGCGATCAAGACTATTTAAGCTTATAGGTAAGGCAAGGTAAAATATGTGGAGCTGCAGCAAGTGACTAGCAAAGTATGGTGGCTATCCTGTTCGCAAAAGAGAGCGAGAAGAGGAGGCAAAGCGCGAGTGAGAAACTAGAGAACAACCTACGCAAACATTACTCCAACACCGTGTCCACTTCCCGGACTCCGCCGAGAAGAGGCCATCACGGTAACACACTCAGTTGATTCATTTTAATTAAGTTAAGGTTCAAGTTATCTACAACCGGACATTAACAAATTTCCATCTGCCCATAACCGCGGGCACGGCTTTCGAAAGTTCAAATCCCCGCAGGGGAGTCCCAACTTAGCCCATGACAAGCTCTCATGGTCAACGAAGGAATAGACCTCCTCCCAAGAAGTTCTGATCAGACTTGGTATCTCGGTTCTTCAAGACACTTCGACAGGTTAAAACAAGACCAGCAACACCGCCCGAATGTGCCGACAAATGTCGATATGAGCTGCACATATCTCGTTCTCAGGGCATACTCAGATGATCGCTCCATACAACTAAAACCAAACCTCGAGTTTCCCCGTGGGGGCGCTGCACAGGACTCTAGTTTGGACCAACACTCAGAGGAGCACTGGCCCGGGGGGGTTTAAAATAAGATGACCCTCGGGCTCCAGAAACCCAAGGGAAAAAGAGGCTAGGTGGAAAATGGTAAAACCAAGGTTGGGCATTGCTGGAAAAGTTTTAATCAAGGCGAACTATCAAGGGGTTCCCATTATAACCCAACCGCGTAAGGAACGCAAAATCCGGGAACATAACACCGATATGACGGAAACTAGGGCGGCTAGAGTGGAACAAAACACTAGGCGAGAGGCCGAGCCTTCCACCATTTACCAAGTATATAGATGCATTAAGATAACATGGCAATATAATGATATCCCAACAAGTAAATAAATGTTCCAACAAGGAACGGCCTTCAATCTTCACCTGCAACTAGCAACGCTATAAGATGGGCTGAGCAAAGCGTTAACATAGCCAATCAACGGTTTGCTAGGACATGGTGGGTTAGAGGTTTGACATGGCAATTTGGGAGGCTTGAAAGCAAGTGGTAGGCATCATAGCATTGGCATAGCAAAAGAGCGAGCAAACTGGCATAGCAAAAATAGTAGTGATTTCGAGGGTATAATCATCTTGCCTGCACAGTTGTCAGAGTTGGCTGGATCCTCGAAAGAAAACTCAACGGGCTCCTCGTTAGCGAACTCGTCTCTCGGCTCTACGCAAACAAGACAAACAAGCAACAAGGACACAATCAACCACGTGCAAGGAACAAACAAAATGATGCAAAGATGATATGCTATGCGGGATGTGATGCGGGATGCATATGCAAGATGTGACAGGAAATGCAAGAACCTGGCCTCAACTTGGAAATCCAAGTGTGCCATTGGAAAGATGAGATGAAATCGCTTGAAAACGATATAAAGAACGCCGGAATCAGAGTTATGGTTTGGAAATGGCAAGCGATTCAAATAGGACACCGGTCTGCGGTTTACAGCAAGTAGCCATCTAAATGCAATGAGAAGAACATGCTACAGCACCCAAACATGGCAACAAAATACATGGCAGGGATGCATTCAAGATGCTTGACAAAAGTCTAGCACTGAGCTACGGCCAATTCATCCATTAACAGGTTCAAACAAGCATGGCAAAAATGCATATGGCAAACAGATCTCAGACTTAGTGAAATTAACACTTGTCTGGAATTTCAGATCAGTTAGCGCTCTTCGGAGCAGCAAAACTACATGCTACAGGAACTGAACATGGCAAAGTAAAGCATGGAATGGAGCTACTAAAAGAGATTAACAAAAGTCCCTTAGTGACCTTGAGCCAAAAGGGATCAGAAAATACAATTGCAAGCATGTGAACATAGCAAAAACATAATCAGATCACAGACTTAGTGAAAACTGGAGCATGCTGAAAACAGATATCAAGTAGGCATGTTTACGAGCTCGATGCACTCAATACGGAGCAAGTCATGATAAGCTAAGCATACATCCATCAACAATACACAAAATGCAAGCTAGACATGGCAAGAACAATAGCATAGCATGCACGGATCAACCACAACATCATCGGCAAAATTGCAAACAAGTTGACAATCTGCCCAGATTCACAAAGTAGCAAAAGTAGAGCTCGATTGACTCAAGCTAGGGTGCTCCATAATTGCAAACAAAGACATGGATGGATAGAGCACTACAATATTAACAAAACATCCTTACTGATCATCCTCAAAAGAGGCACGGATCACTAGGAAACAACATAAACATATGGAAATATGAAATAAACAGCTCAAGGACTTAGTGGAATTGCTAAGTCCTTGAAAACAGAATTACCAAGTGCACCACTTTGCAAGCTTGTGCTAGTAACCACACACATCAAAAAAATACATGGGCCGCACCTCTAGAAAGATGACAAAAACCTTAACAAAACATATGTAGAGCTCATGGGCATATCATGCACACATTAATCATGGCAAAAATGACAAAAACCTAAATGGAGTAGCAGATCTGACAATAATCTCAAGTAGCCCTCTTCTAACAGCATTTTGGGCATCAAGATGAACTCAAATGAAAATGATGCAATGGAATGAAATGATGTACACTCTGAGATGAACATTTTGATATGCTATATGCCAAAAATGGAGCTGCGGATGCAAAGTTACGGCACGATGAACATGGGCACTTGAAACGGAAAATATCAGGGACTTAGTAGAATTTTCGACCTCCGGATCTAGGGTTCGTCTGGCGCGCGAACCGAGGTGGCGGCGCGGCTCGCCGGAGAGGGCCCAGAGCTCGCCGGAGAGGGGTGCCGGCGCCGGATCCGGGCGTGGGTATGCCGGATCTGGCCGGCGGCGGGGCGGCAACGACGTAGCGCGGTGTCGGCGGGGGCGGCGCGGTCGAGGCGGCGGCTCGGGGCGGCGCGGCGATGCGGCGGCGCGGCGGCGGAGCGGCAAAGGAGGCGGGCAGCGGCTCGCGGGGGCCGGCGCTGGGCCTGGCGGGCCGCGGCGGTGGAGGTGGTGGCGGCGCCACTTGGCGCGACGGGAGTGGGCGGCGGCAATGTGTCCGGCCAGGACGGACGTGTCCGGCCGGTGCGGAGATGATTTTAGGGTTTCAGACAAGGGGGATCCGGATTTTCGGTAGGGGTGTATATATAGGCATAGAGGGTTCTAGGAGAGTCTAAATGAGGTGCAGTTTTCGGCCACGCGGTCGTGATCGAACGCTCTAGATGATGGAGAAGGCTTAGGTGGGTTTTGGGCCAAATTGGAGGGGTGTTGGGCTGCAACACACACGAGGCCTTTTCGGTCCCTCGGTTAACCGTTGGAGTATCAAACGAAGTCCAAATGATATGAAACTTGACAGGCGATCTACCGGTAGTAAACCAAGGCCGCTAGGCAAGTCTCGGTCAAATCCGGAAATGTTTAATCCCCACACACGAAAGAAAGCTAGAAATGGCCACCGGAGGAGAACGAAGCGCCGGAATGCAAAACGGACAACGGGGAAAATGCTCGAATGCATGAGATGAATACGTATGCAAATGCAATGCACATGATGACATGATATGAGATGCATGACAATGATAACAACACACGGCGACAAAGACCCGAACCCGAGAAAATAAAATAACTTAACGCCGGAAACGGCAAGAGTTGGAGTACAAATTGGGAAAGTTACATCTGGGGTGTTACAGGAGCGCGAAGACTTAGTTGTTTCGTTGTTTCGTTTTCTTCTTTCTTGAGTCATAGGAACCATCGTACTGTTAAGTGGTGTCCAAGTGAACCAGTCAGAATGACTGAAGTGATGCTTAACCAAAATCCTATGTCTTCGAGCGAAGACAATGAGAGCAAATCTTATCCAGAGCTGGATAAGTCAGCTTTGCTTGTAGCCCAAGTAAAGTTGCCGTGTGTGTTTGAAATCTGACCGTTGGAACACGTGTCAGTTCCTTAGTGACCCAGGGTCATTTCGGACAAATCAGGTCGGGTTACCTAGTGGCTATAAATAGCTCATCCCCTACACCATAAATTGGTTGGCTGCTCAGAGTTAGAATACGGCTTTTATCATTTGAGAGCAACCCATCTCGATGCTTTTGAGAGAGAATTCCTTGCGAGGACAAAGCCCTAAACACCCGGAGCCACAGAGTGTTAGGCATCACTGAAGTCTTCCTTTCTGTGTGATCTGAAGACTTATTACACTTGAGGACTGTGAATCCTCTAGCCTGTAACATCCCAAATTTTCAATTTGGAATGTTATACACTCGATCATCATTGCATATCATATTTATTGCATTTTGGTTGATCCTAGAAATTTTTCGCAACTCAAGGACCCTCGGAGAGAGTTGGGGATTTTGTTATTTTCATATTTGAGTTGTCTCAACTTTTGAAAATAGGACCATTTGATTTTATTTATTTTATCTTCAATAATTTCCATTGCAAAAATATGAGAGAGGGAAAAAATGACTTTCCCAAAATAAAGAAATATTGAGGATTTAATAAACAAATCAAATAAGATTTTATTTGGTTTTATTTTCTATTTTATTTGAAATTAGGGAAAATGCGCGGTTTTCAAAATTGCATTCAGGCCCCAAATAAATGTTCATCCTGTGCGGTGTGATTTTAGAAGCCGGGGAAAATTTATTTCGGGATTTTTGGAGTCCGTTTAGTATTTCTTTCATTAGTTTTTCTGCGCGGAATTATTTAAAAAAAACATCCGAACCGACCTACGGGCCGTGCTAGGCCCGAACTCCCTCGGACCCAGCCTTTATAAGCCGCCGCCCGGGGCCCGAGCCAGCCCGAGCCGCCCCAAACCCTAGCGCCCGATTCGTTTTTTTATCAGATCGATTTTATTTTGGTTTATTCTATTTAGCGAGCGTTCGCTCGATTCGTGCATTTTAACGAACGTGTTCGTCATTTAGATCCAGTTAACAAACGTTCAGTCGTTAAACTGTTCGTCGTTTTTCTTTTTCTCGGATTAAATCCACGATTTTTCTGATCGCGATTTCTGATCTGATTTTCGTTTTTGTTTATCTTTTCGCTCGTTTATCGGAATCAGGCGATTCAAGCGCCTGGAGTTTCATCTCGAAACCCTCTTTCTGTTTAACCAACTTAAACAAGTTTTTGCTTCTGTAAAAATTTCCTTAGATCCAGAATAGTAAACGAAGCCTGTTTCTTTTGACGTTTGTTTTTCGTTGCTTCGTTCGATTTGATTCTTTTTGCCAACCGGAGTTCTTAAGTTGAACTTTCTGGTTAGATCTGTTATTTGAGTTTTACCTATGCATTAGTTGAGTACTTATTGTATGCTTGTTTGTTTGCGATAGAGTAACCGGAGTGCGCCGCTTGTTACATCGAATCGTTAGGTTTCCCGGATCATCAGCAAGGCAAGTAACACTTTGATCATACCTTCTACTACCCATTTTTATTGCATTAGATCAATGCTTACACATTGCATGATTAGGATCTAATTAAATATTGGGAAGTAGTTGAGGTAGTACCTATTACCTGTTTATTATCAAACCTTTGGGAGTTACTTCTACGTTTGCTTATTATTGCTATGCTATGCTAGTAGATGTGGATTGGGTGAGTGATATCCATGATAGATGTGAGATTTTTAAATCAGTGGTTTATCTAAGGTGGCAACTTAAATACACATCTGGGTGGATTGAGGCACCTAGGTATTTGCAGGATTGCCTGTTTTCTTTTGGACCGCCACCCAGGTTCAAAGGGATCATGAGATTATTCATGCTACAAACTTCCGTGTGCAGCCACAAGATATTATGGGCTCTAGCATAGTTGACTAAGTCATGCGAACTCTTACAGTGGTAGACTAGCAGATGTAGGGGATGTAGGTGGTACGTACCAGCCAACGTAAGTTGCTAGTGCTTCTGAAAGACTATGTCTCGGTCATCCGTTTCTCAAACACCGTGTAGTGCGAGAAACCAAACGGAGGCGATCGGCTCTTGTGGGGAAAAGTGCGCAAACCTCTGCAGAGTGTATAAACTAATCATGGCTAGCCGTGTCCCCGGTTATGGACATCCTGAGTATCTAGTACCTGGATTATCATGTGAATCTCATCATGTTACTAAAATTTAATTTGATGGGTTTGTTTAATGATGTTACTTAATTGGGATTGAGGATGGTGTCATCCATTCTCAATGTTTAACAACCACCATAATAGTTAAATAAATTTATTCCTTTGCAGTAGGGAAAAATTGGCTTTACGCAAAACTGTAACCATAGAGCTTTTCCACTAGCCAAATATGCATGTAGAATAGCTGTGTCTTTCCATTATTCTCTATGTGTTACCTTGCCAGCATATTCCATGTGCTGACCCGTTTTCGGGCTGCAACGTTAATGTTGCAGACTTTTCAGACGATGATTAAGGAGTTTTAGGTCGTGGTTCTATACTCAGTGATGCCGTTGGAGTTGATGGACTCACTTATCTTCCAAGCCTTCCGCTGTTATCGTTATTAGATGGCCTTAAGCCATATTTATTGTAATAAGATCTCTATTGAGACACTCGATGTAATAAGTGTGTGATTGCTACTCTGTTATAAATCCTTCAAGTACTGTGTGGTGTCAGCATTACTGATCCAGGGATGACACCGGAGCACAGAGATTGGACCGTTTGAGGTCTGGTCGCTACAAGATGGTATCAGAGCACACGCTGACTGTAGGACACGACCACTAAGCTAAAGACCTAGATCACTACTCACTCTCTTCTCTTCTGACCTCTCATCTTTTCTACTCTTTAGGATGGCGGATGCAAGGAACAAGTTCACGCAACCGGATGAAGATACACCCTTTGGACGTCACTTGAAGGAAGTCACTAGATATCTGAACATAGGAGTACCAAGCTTCACCGGAACCTACAACGCCACTTTACCTGAAGAAGAGCGCTGGATGATTCAAGTTCAAGTTCCAGGAAGGACGTTCATGCCAGTCACTGAGCCCATAGAGTTTTCTTTGATGCACCAACTTGGAGTCTAGGAAAGAGCATGGCAGCTCACATCGCCATGGGACGCATTGGAGAAGTCTACCGAAATGATCTCAAGGATACTATCTACCAGATTTGTGGGCGCCGAGATGAGCACTGGGAGATGATCAGCACCAGAAAGGATAGATCAATTGCAGCTTTTATCCAGGAGTTAAACCAGCACATTCGACGTCAGGAGAACCAGATGTGCGCCGACATGATAGACCTGAAGAAGGCAAGACAAGAATCAAGGAACTGGAGGAAGAACTCAAGGCTACACGTGAAGATTATGAAGAGGAAATCGAAGTATTAGTGGGGAAGAATGACGATCTGATCAAGAGGATTGGAATATTTATGGGAGGCCCTACACCAGTAGAAGAAGACGAAGAACCCAAGGAGATTCGCCCGGAAGACTACATCATCATCGATGACACCGACTCGGATCCAGATGATAGCGATGATGACTATGTTGATGAAGCTGGAGCAGATATCATGGAGTCTGCAACCGAAGAATATTTCTAGTAGACCACCTCATCAGTAGTAGTAGTCCACCATGTAAATATAGTAGTCCGAGCACTTTTGCGATAGTTAGATTGATTTTATGCCCTTGTTTGATTGAATGAAGTGAATTGTTTGCTTTTGCCTCATGTGCATATGGGTAGTGTTTTCTCTTTAGACCCCCTCTATTCTTAAATCTCATCTTTTCTAAACCCTCAGATGCCTCCGAGACGTGACCCCGGATTTACCTTTCCACCGGAGCTCACCCAGTTGATCCAGCAGCAGAACACATTGATGCAGTTGCTAGTCCAGAATCAGGATCAGGGGAAAAACAACAACAACCCACCACCACCACCACCACCTGTTGATCACTTAGCCCGTTTTCTTAGGCTGAATCCGCCGGTGTTTTCCAGTAGCACCGAGCCGATAGTAGCATATGATTGGCTCCGCAAGACAGCTAGAGAGTTGACCACATCAGGATGCACTGATGCGGAGAAGGTGAAGTTTGCCGCACATCAGCTTGAAGGACCCGTAGCATCATGCTGGGAGAATTTCATAGCCCCTTTCCCTATCGATACTATCACATGGGACCAATTTCAGCAGGCTTTTCGAACTGCCCATGTTTCAGCAGGAGCTATGGCCATGAAGAAGCGAGAGTTTCGCAACTTGCGCCAAGGAGGACGGACAGTTGGCCAGTATGTGGAGGACTTTAGTAAGTTAGCACGTTATGCCCCGGATGACGTTGCTACGGATGCCGCTAAGCAGGAGAAGTTTCTGGAAGGACTGAATGATGAGTTAAGCATGCAGTTGATGGTAGCAACCTTCAACAACTACCAGGAGTTGGTAGATCGTGCTCTTATGATTGAAGGGAAGCAGCAGCAAATTGAAAATCGCAAGAGGAAGTATGCACAAGGAAAGTACAATTCAGGAGCTCAGCAGAAGCCACGATTTACCCCTAGACCGGGAGGACATTTTCAGCATACCCATGGAGGAGGTAGCTCGCACAATCACAATGGCCCCAGGAATGGTAATGGGAATGGAGGAAGCAACGGCCAGAACCGCACCAACCCATCAACCCCAGCCAAGAAAGACCTGAGCCAAGTCACTTGCTTTAAGTGCCAGAAGACCGGACATTATGCCAATGAATGTCCTGAATCACAGAATGGAAATGGCAATGGAAGCTCTGGGAAGAAGCCGAACCCTTTCAACAGGGGACAGGTGAACCACGTTAATGTGGAGGAGGTTGAAGAGCAGCCGGATGCAGTAATCGGTAAGTTTTTGGTTAAGTCATTTACTGCACTCGTTCTTTTCGATACTGGTGCATCGCATTCATACATATCAAGGGGATTTGTGGATAAGTATAAACTGCCAACCCAAGCCCTTAGGTCACCCATGTTAGTAACCTCGCCTGGAGCAGAATATATGGCTAGTCTATGGTGTGATCGGTTACCATTAAGGATTGGTAACTATGTTTTTCCCTCGGACCTAATAGTATTGGAATCCCAAGGATTGGATGTGATATTAGGCATGGATTGGTTATCAAAGTATGAAGGGAATATTGAATGTGCTAGTAAGTCAATTTTGCTTACCACCCCAGAAGGGAGAAGGATCAAGTATGTATCCCGACATGTGCCAAAGAGGACTCAAATAAATTGTTTAACCGGAGTTGTGCAGGAGGATGTACCAGTAGTGAAGGATTTCCCAGAAGTATTTCCAGAAGAGTTGCCAGGCATGCCACCGGATAGAGATATTGAGTTTTTGATTGAGCTATTGCCAGGCACAGGGCCAATATCAAAGAGACCATATAGGATGCCTGCAAAGGATTTGGTGGAAATTAAGAAGCAAATTAAGGAGTTACTGGATAAAGGATATATTCGCCCAAGTTCTTCACCTTGGGGATCTCCAGTACTTCTAGTGGAGAAGAAGGATGGATCGTTAAGGATGGTTGTCAATTATCGAGGATTGAATGAAGTAATCATCAAGAACAAGTACCCCCTACCGATGATCAATGATCTGTTTGATTGATTGCAAGGAGCTAAGGTATTTTCCAAGATCGATCTGCGATCAGGATACCACCAGTTGAAGATTCGGGAACAGGATATACCCAAGACGGCTTTTACCACCAGGTATGGGCTGTACGAGTATACCGTTATGTCATTTGGTCTGACTAACGCACCTGCATATTTTATGAACATGATGAACAAGGTGTTTATGGAGTTCTTGGATAAGTTCGTCGTAGTGTTCATTGATGATATCCTGGTTTACTCAAAGAATGAAGAGGAGCATAAGGAACATTTGCATTTGGTTCTTGGAAAGCTCATAGAACATCAATTATATGCCAAATTTAGCAAATGTGAGTTTTGGTTGAAGGAAGTTGGATTTCTCGGACACGTTATATCCGGAGAAGGTATAGCAGTAGATCCCACTAAAGTTGATACCGTGACCAAGTGGGAAGCACCAACCACCGTGGGAGAGATCCGGAGTTTTCTTGGACTCGCAGGATACTACCGGAGGTTTATTGAGAATTTCTCAAAGATTGGGAAGCCTATGACGGAGTTGTTGAAGAAGGATACCAAGTTCATATGGACGGAGGAATGCGAGGCTAGTTTTCAGGAGTTGAAGAAACGTTTGGTTACTTCACCAGTGTTGATTTTGCCAGACCAGACCAAGGATTATGAGGTGTATTGCGACGCTTCACGTCGAGGACTTGGAGCAGTACTTATGCAGGAAGGGAGAGTTGTTTCATATGCCTCACGGCAGCTTAAGCCTCATGAGTTGAATTATGCTATGCATGATTTGGAGTTAGCAGCCGTAGTGCATGCACTGAAGACTTGGAGACATTTTTTGATTGGAAACCATTGCGAAGTGTATACGGATCATAAGAGTTTGAAGTATATTTTCACACAGAAGGAGTTGAATCTCAGACAAAGGAGATGGTTGGAGCTCATCAAGGATTATGATATGAAATTGCATTATCACCCTGGAAAGGCTAACGTAGTAGCTGACGCATTAAGCCGTAAGAGCCACGTCAACACCTTAATGACGGGAGATTTACCAAGGGAGTTAGCCGAAAATCTTCGAGAGTTATGTTTAGAAATAGTCCCGAGAGGCTATGTAGCAGCATTGGAGATTCAGTCTACATTGATGGATAAAATCAGACAAGCCCAAAGGACTGACAAGGAGATTGCTTCTATTAAGGATAAAATTAGCAAATGAAAAGCTAAGGGATTTTGTGAGGATGAGAATGATACCCTATGGTTTGAAGACCGTGTTTATGTGCCAAATGATCCGGAGATTAGGAAGCTAATTCTGCAAGAGGCCCATGATCCACCATATTCGATTCACCCAGGAAATACCAAGATGTATTTGGATTTGAAGGATATTTTCTGGTGGACCGGAATGAAGAAGGATATTGCGGAGTACGTAGCAGTTTGTGATGTATGTCAGAGAGTGAAGGTAGAGCATCAGAAGCCAGCAGGATTGCTACAACCATTGCCGATATCCGAATGGAAGTGGGATAAGCTAGGCATGGATTTTATTACAGGATTGCCCAGAACACGTTCAGGCTATGACTCGATATGGGTTGTAGTCGATCGTTTGACAAAGGTAGCTCATTTCATTCCAGTGAAGACTACTATACCAGTGCAAAGTTGGCAAAGATATACATGACCAGGATCGTATGTCTGCATGGAGTTCCAAGGAGCATTGTATCAGATAGAGGAACCCAGTTTACTTCAAAGTTCTGGAATCAGTTGCATGAGACTTTGGGAACCAGACTAGAGTTTAGCACAGCTTTCCACCCGCAGACAGATGGACAGACTGAGAGAGTCAACCAGATCTTGGAGGATATGCTAAGAGCTTGTGCGCTAGATTACAGATCTAGTTGGGACGAGAATTTGCCGTATGCATAATTCTCTTACAACAACAGCTATCAATCCAGTTTGAAGATGGCCCCTTTCGAAGCCTTGTACGGAAGGAGGTGCAAGACACCGTTGTTGTGGGACGAAGTTGGAGACCGCCAGTTGTTTGGACCTGATTTGATTAAGGAGTCTGAACATAAGGTGAAGTTGATTCGCGATAGGCTCAAGGTAGCCCAGTCCAGGCAGAAGAACTACGCAGATTCTAAACGCAAGGAGACAGTTTACGAACTCGGAGACCAAATTTATCTTCGAGTATCTCCACTACGAGGAATTAAGCATTTTGGAGTTAAGGGAAAGTTAGCGCCACGTTTTGTAGGACCATATTGAGTTTTGGAACGTATGGGAGAAGTGGCCTACAAGTTGGAATTGCCCGAAGGATTGTCAGGAGTTCATGATGTATTCCACGTTTCCCAGTTGAAGAGGTGCCATGCGGAGACGGCTGAAAAAGCACTAAGAGATACAGTGCCATTGGAAGCGATTCAGTTGGACAGTGATTTGACCTATGAGGAGAAACTCGTCAAGATTCTTGAGTATGCCAGCCGAGTAACCCGCAGCAAGGTTATCAAGTTTTGCAAAGTTTAGTGGAGCCACCACACGGAGGATGAAGCCACCTGGGAGCGAGAGGAAGATTTGCTGAAGGACCACCCTCACCTATTTTCTAGCCAACCCAAATCTCGAGGGCGAGAATCATCTTAAGGGGGGTAGGTTTGTAACATCCCAAATTTTCAATTTGGAATGTTATACACTAGATCATCATTGCATATCATATTTATTGCATTTTGGTTGACCCTAGAAATTTTTCGCAACTCAAGGACCCTCGGAGAGTGTTGGGGATTTCGTTATTTTCATATTTGAGTTGTCTCAAATTTTGAAAATAGGATCATTTGATTTTATTTATTTTATCTTCAATAATTTCCATTGCAAAAATATGAGAGAGGGAATAAAATGGCTTTCCCAAAATAAAGAAATATTGAAGATTTAATAAAAAAATCAAATAAGATTTTATTTTGTTTTATTTTCTATTTTATTTGAATTTAGGAAAAATGCGCGTTTTTCAAAACTGCATTTAGGCCCCAAATAAATGTTCATCCTGTGCGGTTTGATTTTAGAAGCCGGGAAAAATTTATTTCGGGATTTTTGGAGTCCGTTTAGTATTTCTTTCGTTAGTTTTTCTGCACGGAATTATTTAAAAAAAACGTCCGAACCGACCTACAGGCCGTGCTAGGCCCGGACTCCCCCGGACCCAGCCTTTATAAGCCGCCGCCCGGGGCCCGAGCTAGCCTGAGGCGCCCAAACCCTAGCGCCCGATCCGCGCCGCCGCCCCGCCCGCTCGCCAGAGCCGCCCCGCCGCCTCGTCGGACCCGCCGCCCGAGGTAGCCGCCATCGTTGGCGGTTTTCTTTAGAAAACCGCTCGGTTTTTTTAAAGCCGCGGTTTATTTTTTTAGATTCGTTTTTTATTAGGTCGGTTTTATTTCGGTTTATTCTATTTAGCGAGCGTTCGCTCGATTCGTGCGTTTTAACGAACGTGTTCGTCGTTTAGATCCAGTTAACGAACGTTCGTTCGTTAAACTGTTCGTCGTTTTTCTTTTTCTCGGATTAAATCTGTGATTTTTCTGATCGCGATTTCTGATCCGATTTTCATTTTAGTTTATCTTTTCGCTCGTTTATCGGAATCAGGCGATTCAAGCGCCTGGAGTTTCGTCTCGAAACCCTCTTGCCGTTTAACCAACTTAAACAAGTTTTTGCTTCTGTAAAAATTGCCTTAGATCCAGAATAGTAAACGAAGCCTGTTTCTTTTGCCGTTTGTTTTTCGTTGCTTCGTTCGATTTGTTTCTTTTTGCCAACCGGAGTTCTTAAGTTGAACTTTTTGGTTAGATCTCTTATTTGAGTTTTACATGTGCATTAATTGAGTACTTATAATATGCTTGTTTGTTTGCGATAGAGTACCCGGAGTGCGCCGCTTGTTACTTCGAATTGTTAGGTTTCCCGGATCATCAGCAAGGCAAGTAACACTTTGATCATACCTTCTACTACCCATTTTTATTGCATTAGATCAATCCTTACACATTGCATGATTAGGATCTAATTAAATTGTGGGTTTGGGAAGTAGTTGAGGTAGTACCTATTACCTGTTTATTATCAAACCTTTGGGAGTTACTTCTACGTTTGCTTATTATTGCTATGCTATGCTAGTAGACGTGGATTGGGTGAGTGATATCCATGACAGATGTGAGATTTTTAAATCAATGGTTTATCTAAGGTGGCAACTTAAATACACATCTGGGTGGATTGAGGTACCTGGGTATTCCAGGATTGCCTGTTTTCTTTTGGACCGCCACCCAGGCTCAAAGGGATCATGAGATTATTCATGCTAGAAACTTCCGTGTGCAGCCACAAGCTATTATGGGCTCTAGCATAGTTGACTAAGTCGTGCGAACTCTTACAGTGGTAGACTAGCAGATGTAGGGGATGTAGGTGGTACGGTCTACCCATCGTAAGGTGCTAGCGCTTCTGAAAGACTATGTCTCGGTCATCCGTTTCTCAAACACCATGTGTAGTGCGAGAAACCAAACGGAGGCGATCGAGTCTTGTGGGGAAAAGTGCGCAAACCTCTGCAGAGTGTATAAACTAATCATGGTTAGCCGTGTCCCCGGTTATGGACATCTTGAGTATCTAGTACCTGGATTATCATGTGAATCTCACATGTTACTATAAAATTTAATTTGATGGGTTTGTTTAATGATGTTACTTAATTGGGATTGAGGATGCTGTCAACCATTCTCAATGTTTAACAACCACCATAATAGTTAAATAAATTTATTCCTTTGCAGTAGGGAAAAATTGGCTTTACGCAAAACTGTAACCATAGAGCTTTCCACCAGCCAAATATGCATGTAGTATAGTTGTGTCTTTCCATTATTCTCTATGTGTTACCTTGCCAGCATATTCCATGTGCTGACCCATTTTCGGGCTGCAACGTTAATGTTGCAGACTTTTCAGACGATGATTAAGGAGTTTTAGGTCGTGGTTCTATACTCAGTGATGTCGTTGGAGTTGATGGACTCACTTATCTTCCAAGCTTTCCGCTGTTATCGTTATTAGATGGCCTTAAGCCATATTTATTGTAATAAGTTCTCTATTGAGACACTCGATGTAATAAGTGTGTGATTGCTACTCTGTTATAAACCCTTCAAGTATTGTGTGGTGTCAGCATTACTGATCAAGGGGTGACACCGGAGCACAGAGATTGGACCGTATGAGGTCTGGTCGCTACACAGCCGGTTAGGCGTCCCATTCTGAGCATCCAAGAGTCATTGTGGATAGCCGGTGAACAAAGTCTGTGAAGGTTTGGAAGTCTACCTTGAAGGCTTACCACCGTGATTGGGCGAAGACTGGGTGTCCTTAGCTCAAGGGGAATAAGGTGAAGACGCGGTCTCCTGAGTTGAATCTCAGCCTCCCTAACCAGACGTACAATTGTCACAGCAACTGGAACTGGTCCAACAAATCATTGTCTACAACGAGTCACTGGTTCTATCCTTCCCATCTCTTTATTTGCAGATTGGCCCTTGTGAAGTCATTGCCTGTTTGCATTATCTATTTGTCTTCACTGTGTGACTGCTTGTTCTAATTGATTTCATACTATCTTCCATCCTGATCTATACTGCCTAGCTGCTATTAGTCTTTGTGCTTTCATTTCATTGTATACTTGACTATGGCTTGCTTAGTGTAGTCTACCTTCCGCTGCATGGTAATAGGTTTATTTCTATCGTTTGTGTTTGAAACTTCCATGCTTTGAAGACTTCCATAAAAATCGCCTAATCACCCCCCCTCTAGTCGATCACTAGCACTTTCATGGGGGAAGTGGGGTGTGATCCCTCAATTTTCACCCCACATTTTTCCACCTATCACATGATCTCCGCCAGTGAAGTTGAAGGAGATTTGTGGGCCCATAATTGAACGGTGAGGATCGACGGGCAGGGAGGCCGGTGTTATAAGAGGGTCGCCGCGTGGAGGGAGAGGACCAGACCCCCTTTCTTACCTCGCTTTCAGTCTTCCCATCTTCCTCTCCACCTCCACTCTATGCAAGTTCGTTTGGAACTAGAGTGCCCCGCCGTGAAGGCGAAGGACAAGACGGCGAAGATGGAGAAGGCGAAGAAGGCGTCTGATGGTAGCTGGAACTACGTCGGTATTTCCCTGGAGAGGGAGGGATGATGTAGCACAGCGACGGTAGGTATTTCCCTCAGTTAGGAAACTAAGGTATCGAACTAGTAGGAAAACCAAGCAACACAACGTAAGCAGCACCTGCACACAAATAACAACACCTCGCAACCCAACATGTTAAAGGGGCTGTCAATCCCTTCCGGGGTACGGCGCCTCAAGATAGGCAAACAGACGTGAGGTAAATTGTAGTAGATTGATAGATCGAACGCCAAATAAAATAAATTGTAGCAAGGTATTTTTGGATTTTTGGTTTAATAGATCTGAATAAAAATGCAAAGGAAAAATAGATCTCAAGGCAAATATATCAGAAAGAAGACCCGGGGGCCGTAGGTTTCACTAGTGGCTTCTCTTGAGAAAAAAATAGCAAACTGTGGGTAAATAAATTACTGTTGGGCAATTGATAGAACTTCAAATAATTATGACGATATCCAGGCAATGATCATTACATAGGCATCACGTCCAAGATTAGTAGACCAATTCCTGCCTGCATCTACTACTATCACTCCACACATCGACCGCTATCCAGCATGCATCTAGTGTATTAAGTTCATGGAAAAATGGAGTAATGCAATAATAACGATGACATGATGTAGACAAGATCCTTTTATCTATATGGCAGTAGATATAGATCTTGTCTTTTTATCCTTAGTGGCAACGATAAATACGTGTCGGTTCCCTTTCTGTCACTAGGATCAAGCACCGTAAGATCGAACCCACTACCTGGCACCTCTTCCCATTGCCAGATAAATAGATCAAGTTGGCCAGACAAGACCCAATTATCGGAGAGGAAATACGAGGCTATAAGAGATCACACATAAAAGAGATCAAAGAAACTCAAATACTTTCATGGATATAAAAACATAGATCTGATCATAAACTCGAAGTTCATCGATACCAACAAACACACCGCAAAAAGAGTTACATCATATGGATCTCCAAGAGACCACTATATTGAGGATCAAGAGAGAGAGATGAAGCCATCTAGCTACTAACTACGGACCCGAAGGTCTACAAAGAACCATTCACGCATCATCGGAGAGGCACCAATGGAAGTGTTGAACCCCTCTGTGATGGTGTCTAGATTGGATCTGGTGATTCTGGACTGTGCGGCGGCTAGATGAATATTTCGTCGACTCCCCTACGGTTTTGGTATTTTTGGGGTATTTATAGAGAAAAAAGGTGGTCCGGGGGGCACCCGAGGTGGGCACAACCCACCAGGGTGCGCCAGGGCCTCCTAGCGCGCCCTGGTGGGTTGTGCTCCCCTCGGGGCACCCCCTAGGTGCAACCAGGGCCCATTGCCTTCCTTCTGGCCCATAAAAAAATTCTGTGAAGTTTCGTGGCATTTGGACTCCGTTTGATATTGATTTTCTGCAATGTAAAAAACATGGAAAAACAACAACTCGCACTTGGCACTATGTCAATATGTTAGTTCCAAAAAATGATATAAAATGATTATAAAATGTCGAAGATTGATAATAAAACAACATGAAACAATAAAAAATTATAGATACGTTGGAGACGTATCAGCATCCAACTCCAAGGTCGCGCTCTCGCAGGGCTGGATCCATGGTGACTGGCTCCCGCCGACCACGACAGCATAAGATCTCGGCGGACTCTTCATCGATGGGTTGTTGCTGGAGGGGAGCTGGAGGCTGCCGAAGGAGGGAGAGATCGAGCCCGCGCCACGGCCAGGAAAGCAGGTGCTTCTCGTCACCCACGTGGAGTGATGTTTTTCTATGCTGCCCCACCCTTTCCTCCATGGATTCTTGAATTATTTCAGCACCCAACTCCACCACCTCCCCCTGAATGCCATTGCCTATCTTTCTACATTTGTTTCCATGTGTGAAAATTTCCTAGGTTGTCAGCCGCATTGGGGATTGTTAAAGCACATCTTCATTGTTCGCTCCCAGTCGGTGAAAAAGGCCTCTCCAGATAGAGAGAGAACCCATGTGACCCAGCTGTGCGGTGGATTAGGGATCCAGATGAGGGGTAGGAGTGCCTTCCCGACAATGACCTTCCCCGATTTAGTCAGGGGTTGGCAGTCGACATGGTTCTACTACAATGACGTCCCTTGCGCTAGCTCATCAACTGGACTTCCCCCTTATATGATCGAGCGGGTCAGACTTCCTTCATCACTTACGATGGAGAAGGAAGAGGAGATGAGTGTGGGGATATTGGTGACCACCACGGTTGGGCTGATCCTGGGCGAAGTGATGGGGTTGGATTTGCTGGAGGTCTTCCTTCGGTGGAGGATCCAACATCTGCAGGAGTGAGCCCACCCTATGTGGTTGTATGAGGGACCCAACGATCTGACTCGAGTGCACCCGGAGGATGTACATGAGAAGGTCATGGAAGGGTGGCCCATGGGCACCACTGGCGCTCGCGACAACCCTCGAGGGTCGAGACGGTTCCCGCCCTACGACCACGAGCACCAGCCGACACAGGTAAACTCGTATTTCCAATTGAACCCTTTCTGCATGAAACATCTGGATAACTTCGACTGAATTCCTTTCATATCAGATTTGTGAGTGACTTCGACTGGCCCAATTGTTTATATTTATTGTGTCTCGCGGGAGTTCCACCAGATATTTTCGCCCGTGCCGAATGGAGTCATCATACTCAGGAACGTGGAGAGTGACCATGGTATTGTTGATAGTGGAGAGTTCAGTGAGAAGAGGATGATGACTCAGAAGAAGGGGATGAGGCCGAGTCCTCTCTGTCTACCGAGAAACGCACCAAATGCTGCACCAAGAAGTCCCACGATCCAACTAGACACTAGACCGGCGATGCGGCACCGAGTGCAAGGAGCTCAGAGTGCACTCGGACATCGATGCCGAAGCCAGCATAGAAGACTGCCAAGCAGCCCAAGGTCATGACTCCCAAGCCTTGGAAGGTTGTGGCCTTTCCCAGAATCAAAGTGACCATGACCATCACATCAACGTAAGCATCACACTTCCTTTTTCGCTTCGAGGAGCTTCATTGACTTTTCTTGACCGAGTGAATCTTATGAAGCAGAGCTGTGACTTCAACGACGTCGCTGATGCAGATCAATGGGAACTTGTTGAAGCTGATTCCATGGATGTGGCCACTTCTCAAAAAGGTTTGGACTGTTTCTTTTTTTGTCTTCCGATTAGACTAAAATGTGAACTATGGCTGATGACGTCGAGTGAACACAACGCCTGCAGAGATCATCCATGTCGTAGACGACGATGATGAGCTGCCATAGGAGAACACCAAGAAAGGGGGTAAGGTGCCGACTGACTCGAGCACAGCTGCTCGGAAGATGCCGCCGTGTCCAACGCCTCAAACTTTGCCGGAGCCCAGCGTGGCCGCGTCGTAGAGGCCGGGTGGTTCTTCTCACACTAGAGCCGATCCTATTGTAGTTGCACTGACTACTCCCGCTCTGGTGCCCGCCTCTGCTGTGAATTAGTTCAACCTGCATAGAGTGTCGGAGGACCAGGCAAGGGCTAGCAAGGAGGCAATGATTCAAGCGGAACTGATGACCCAACACCTGAAGGAGGTGTGCGATGGCAGTAAGGTGGCGTATAATGCCAGTGCAGCTCTCCAAGCGAATGTTCGAGTAAGTGCCATCGTAAGTTGATCTCTGACTGATTTTTCTTCTGTAGGATTTCGCACTGGGTACCAAGTATTGAATTGGGCTTCCGACTGGTTTTAGCCGGGTACACACATTGGGGGTGTATGTCCTATGGGGGCACACTGAGTGTACCCACATGGTGTAGTCCCCGAGACTGCCGTCGATTGCTGGCAATCGATGGGATTCTTAGAACCTCACTTTTGCTTCTGTGTTTCTTTGCTACCACTCAAATTGGGCAGGCCTTTCCGTGTGGACATCATTCCACTGGGTTTAGTCCCCAAGACTGCTGTCGATCGCTGGGAATCGGCGGGAGTCTAACTGAAGACATGTTTTTTCAGAGATGCTGAGGTTAGAGGGTACTTCAGGAGATGCTGATCTTCGAACACTCGGAGTGCTTTTTTCCATCGCCTGATCCTTTTCTTTTTGTACTCCAGAGGACTTGCGAGCTTGGGGATCAGTATGTGTCACTGGAGAAGGAGACGAACAATCTCCTACTGGACCTGGAGGTGGAAAAGAGGAACACAGCTCGCACGCAGGCGGAGGCAAAGATGATGGGAGGTAAGTCTCAGCAACCGAGTGTCTCATTCTCACTTCCTACCTTTCTTTGAACCGAGTGACTTCACTCGAACAGATGTACATAGTGAAAACTTTCAACTCCAAGCGCGACTCAGGAACTGTATTTCTTTAGAAACTATGAAGCAGGCTCTTGTCGACAAGGAAAATGACCTAGCGGGGGTGCAGAAGGTAGAGAGTGAAAAAACCAAGGATGCTAAAGAAAACTTGGCTGCCGTCAAGAAGCTTGAGGAGGAGAACAAGTCGTTGTAGACTTCTGCCGAGGACGCAAAGAAGGATATCACTGAGCTCAAAAAGCGATAGGCCAAGTGCATGACAAGTTCAAGATCACGCAAGTGCTTTCGACGATGAAAAGAAGACTCTAAGCAAGAAATTGTCCAGCTCACTCAGAAGAAGGATTCTTTGGAGAAGTATATAGAAGGCATCACCGAGGAGTTGTGTTTCAAGCTCGAAGGTATTCAATATCACCCGAATTAATTTTATTTGTTTCCGAGTGAATCTGGTTTTTACACGCTGACCTTTGTCATGTTTCTATTTACAGAATACTGCAGTGACTTCAGGATGGAGACTGTGCGGATTGAGAGGGATCTGGATCCGACTAGGTCGCTTGTTAGGGACAAGGCTGCTTTGGGCTTTCTCCGACTGGAAGCTTGGCTCGATGATGCCTTGGGGTACATCATTCACTTGTGGGGCACGATGAGCAGGATTGACAAGGAGTTGTGGGCAGAGGAAACGCTCCAGAATGATCTAGAGACGATGATGGCTTGCTGTTAGGACTGAGTGTATATCGACCAGAGGGGGGGGGGTGAATGGAGATTCAAAATTCAAATGTTTTGAACAGAAAGCAAACACAGCGCCGAAAAAAAGGTAAGAAGGAAAAACAGCTCAATCAAGCATGATGTTGGGAACCATGCTTATCGATGTAGGAAGCAATTATGCCACGGGCTTGCAGTAACACAGGTTTGATCACAATGATAGTAATGCCACAGGCAACCACATGAAGTAGTATGAGATAAAACATGACATGCACAAAGAAATAAAACTATAATAAGTTAACAAAGATGAACCGAGGAATATGATAGTGATGAATGAAAACAGGTGATGAGAGAGCAACAGAATGAACACAATGATACCAGATGTCAACAATAGAATTGAATGATGCGAATGAAAAATACAATATATGATAATGATTAGATAAACTATCGACATAGAGCATGAAAGTAAACTGCTAAAGGAATTGCAGTAAAGTAGAATGAACCAATGGTGCTCGATGGCAACAGTGAGATTTGGTAGACTAGTTCACCCTTCTGCCAAAGGGCTACGTATGGTTGGAGGGGATGTGACTTAACCCGGAAGATAAACTCTCTTCACCCTATTCTCCTTCAACACAGAGCTGATCAGACTTTGGTTGATTTCACTCTTGGTAGATACTTGTTGGCGATCTCCAAACCTTCGGTTGACCTTCGCGAACTACGGTCACTCTTAGTTGCTGAAGATCTATCTCGGTGAAGACAACGACTCTTCAACACTCGAGCCAAAACCTATCCATCTAGAGAGTGCACAAGTCTCAAGATTAATAGGTACAAGAAGTCTAACTCAGAACTACTGCGATGCTCAACCACTATCTAAGTTTGGGCTCTTGATTTTTCTCTCGGTGCATCTTGAACTCAAATTACTTAGAGACGGGGTGCTCTAATCAATCTTCTCAAAAATCTTAAGCAGGCAGCCATTGGACAAAGCCGGTGCGGGGTGGCTATTTATAGCCGCAGCCTTCCCTGATGGGAAATGACCAAATTGGACATCGAGAGCAGCCAGTGGCTGAATGACATGAGTCTAACTGTCGGATTTTTAACACAACAGTAACATTGCGTGCGGGGAAAGTAATGCTAATTCCTCGGTCTGAGACAAATCTCTCGCAGCGAAGAAGATCAGAATCTCTTGCTTGGAAGTATTTTCTTGGAACACAAAGAGATTTCTTGCGTGTTTTTGACTTAGGCGAAAGCTGGTTGCTCCCGAGTGAGAGAGAATTCCTTCACTCGGAGTGGTTTTTAACTTAGGCAAAAACTGGTTCGCAGCTATGCCCCCAATTGAGAAGAAAGTTCTCCACTCGGAGTGGTTTTTAACTTAGGCGAAAGCTAGTTCGCAGCTAAGTCCCTGAGTGAGAGGAAAGTTCTTCACCCGGAGTGATATTTAACTTAGGCGAAATCTGGTTCGCGGCTAAGCCTCCGAGTGAGAGGAGAGTTCTTCACTCAGAGAGGTTTTTAACTTAGGAGAAAGTTGGTACCTAGCTAAGCCTCCGAGTGAAAGGAAATTTATTCAATCGGGGTTGACTTTTAACTTAGGCGAAAGCTGGTTCACAGCTAAGCCCCCGAGTGAGAGGAAAGTTCTTCACTCGGAGCGATTTTTAACTTAGGAGAAAGCTGGTTCACGGCTAAGCCTCCGAGTGAGAGCAAAGTTCTTCACTCAGAGAGGTTTTTAACTTAGGCGAAATCTGGTTCGCAGCTAAGCCTCTGAGTGAGAGGAAAGTTCTTCACTCAGAGTGATTTTAACGAAAGCTAGTTCACAGCTAAGCGCCCGAGTGAGAGGAAAGTTCTTCACTCAGAGTAATTTTACATAGGCGAAAGCTAGTTCGCATCTAAGCCTCGGAGTGAGAGGAAAGTTCTTCACTTGGAGTGATTTTTAACTTGGGTGGAAGCTGGTTTGCAGCTAAGCTCTCGAGTGAGAGGAAAGTTCTTCACTCGAAGTGATTTTTAACTTAGGCAAAAGATCGTTCGCAGCTAGCCCCTGAGTGAGAGGAAAGTTCTTCACTCGGAGTGGTTTTTAACTTAGGTGAAAGCTGTTTCGAAGCTAAGCCTCCGAGTGAGAGGAAAGTTCTTCACTCGGAGTGATTTTTAACTTAGGCAAAAGCTGGTTCGCAGCTAAGCCACCGAGTTAGAGGAAAGTTCTTCACTCAGAGTGATTTTTAACTTAGACGAAAGCTAGTTCGCAGCTAAGCTGAAGAGCGTGCACCCAGTGGGAGTTTGGGTCAGAAAATGCGTAAAAGTGAACTCAATGAAGTACTAAAAATTCATGCTTTTATTCAATAAATATCACTTGAGTGGTTTTATTACATCTCAATGCTTCAAGTGTCAACTATCAAATCAGTGGAGTAGGTCAACATTCCAGGCACGAGGTTCATCTATCTTTTCTAGAGGTTGTAGAGCATGTATGCTCCATTATGCAGGACCCTTGAAATGATAAAGGGGCCTTCCCACATGGGGGCGAGGTTATGTGGGCTCTGCTGATCCACTTGGAGCATAAGATCGCCTTCCTGAAAGGCCCAACCGTTGATGTGTATGTCATGGAAACGTCGGAGGTCCTATTGATATGCGGACGATCGGATGAGGGCCATTTCTCTCTCTTCTTCCAGGAGGTCAACGCGATCCTGGCGTGCCAACTCTGACTCAGCCTCATAGTACAATTCCACCCAGGGCGAATTGTGGAGCAGATTGCTCGGCAAGACAACCTCTGCTCCATACACCATGAAATAGGGAGTGTGACTGGTTGACCGATTGGGGTCATCGGAAGGCCCCATAGAATTGATGGCAAGTCAATGATCTAGGCTCCAATAGCGTGCCCCAAATCATCCATGAGGCGTGGCTTTAATCCTTGAAGGATCAGACCGTTTGCTCTTTCGGCTTGTCCATTCAACTGTGGGTGTGTGACGGATGCGTAATCGACCCAAGTGCCTTCAGTGCCGCAGAATGCCTTGAACTCTTCCGAGTCGAAGTTTGACTCATTGTCAGTAAGGATGTTGTGGGGGATGCCTTATTTGAAGATCAACTCTTTCAAAAACTTGATCGATGTCCGAGAGTCCAGCTTCTTGATGGGCTTGGCCTCAATCCATTTGGTGAACTTATCAATCGCAACCAACAAGTGAGTGAATCCACTCGCCCCTGACCTGATGGGACCAACCATGTCGGGTGCCCAAACCACAAATGGCTAGACGAGTGAGATGGTCTTCAATGCAGACACGGGCTTGTGTGACAAGTTTTCATAGAACTGACGGTCGGTGCAGCGTTGGACTATCTCTTGGGCAACTCCGTTAGTGTGTGGCCAGTAGAAGCCGTCTTGGTAAGCTTTAGCCATGATTGTCCGAGAGGATGCTTGGTGTCCGCAAGTTCCCGAGTGAATCTCCTCTAGGATCAGTCAATCTTCTTCTGGAAAAATGTAGCACTGAGCCACACTGGTGACGCTCTTTCTAAAAAATTGTTCGCCCATCAGAGTGAAGGCCTTGGATTTGCATACAATTTGACGCGCTTCGACCTCGTCTTCTGGAAGTTCCTGTCTAAGCATGTATGCAATTTAAGGCACCATCCAATCGGGCCTGATTGTCAAGTTCTCCCTGACCAGGTCAATAACTGCAGGGACCATGACTTCAGTCGAATCAGAGGGTCCGAACACTTGTGGGGGCTCTTCGGTGAAAGGATCTTCTTTCACTATTAGGGAGTGAAGGTGCTCTAGGAACACATTGCTGGGCACCGGCTTCTAAGTGGAACCGATCTTCGCTAGGTCATCGGCTGCTTGGTTCTTAATGCGAGGGATGTGATGACGCTCTAAGCCCTCGAACTTCTTTTCCAACTTTCTGACTACATGCAATATCCCATCATGGCAGGGCTTCTAATGTCGCTTTCCTTCATCACTTGGTTCACCACGAGATCCGAGTCACCGTAAACCATCAGGCGATGGAAGCTGAGTGAGATGGCCATACGTAATCGATAGAGGAGTGCTTCATACTCGGCCTCATTGTTGGAGGAATCGAAGTGTATCTGCAGAACATAGCATCAACTTCGCCTTTTGGAGACACCAAGACTACCCCAACACCTGAACCATTCAGCATCTTGGAACCATCAAAGAACATGGTCCGGTGTTCCCAGTGACTCTGAGTTGGCTGTTGTTGCTCTGTCCATTCGGCTAGGAAATCCTCTAATGTGTGGGACTTGATTTCTTTTTTCGTTTAAAAATTGATGTCTATGGGCAAAAGTTCAATAGCCCACTTTTCCACTCGACCAGTTGCATCCCAGTTGTTCATGATCTCAAACATCGCGGCATCACTGATGGCTGATACTGTGTGCTCCTGAAAGTAATGGACTACCTTTTTCACAGTCAGGTAGATACCATAGACAAGATTTCAGTAATGAGGATATCTCTGCTTGGATGGATTCAAAACTTCAGAAATGTTGTAGACTGGACGCTGAACTTTGTAAGCCTTGCCCTCTTCTTCCCGCTCCATGGTGAGGACGGTGCTGACAACTTGGCCTGTGGCTGCATGTACATAAGCAATGGCTCTTTGCTATTTGGAGCATCAAGCACCGGTTGGGTGGAGAGCAGGGCTTTGAGCTCAGCAAACACTATCTGAGCTTCAAGAGTCCACTCGAATGAATCAGACGTCTTCATCAATTGGTACAGGAGCAGTGCCTTCTCACCGAGGTGGGAGATGAACCGACAATAGGCTACAAGGCAACCCGTAAGATTCTGCATGTTGTGAAGGCGTTCAGGATGCTTCATTCAGACTATCGCACCAATCTTTTCAGGGTTGGCATCTATCCCTTGTTCGAAAACGAGGAATCCGAGTAATTTACCCCTGGGCACCCTGAAAGTGCACTTTCCTAGATTTAACTTGATGTCATATCATCATAGGTTTGCAAAAGTCTCGATGAGGTCAGTCAGCAGGTTGAAACCTTTCTTGGACTTCACCACAATGTCAACCATATATGCCTCAATATTTCGACTGATTTGCTTTTGCTAGCACTTCTGGACCATGTGCATAAAGATAGCGTCGGCATTCTTGAGACCGAATGGCATGGTGATATAACAGAAGCACCCAAAAGGGGTGATAAAAGCCGTTTTTCTTTCATCTGGCCCACACAGTCGGATTTGGTGGTACCTAGAGTATGCATCCAGAAAAGACAGTTGCTCGCACCCTGCAATGGAATCCACTATCTGATCTATGCGGGGGAGCAGGAACCGATCCTTGGGACAGACCCGGTTGATGTGCTTGAAATCAATGCACATCCGAAGAGACTTGTCTTTCTTAGGAACCAAGATGACGTTGGCGAGCCACTCAGAGTGGTATACTTTACGGATGAACTCAGTTGCCAGAAGCCGAGTGATTTCCTCGCTAATTCCTTTCCTCTTCTCTGTGGTCGAACAATGAATATGTTCCTTCACATGCTTGGCCTTCTTGTCGACTTGCAAATGGTGCTCAGTTAGTCCCTTGGGTACCTCCGACATGTCAAATGGCTTTCATGCGAAGATGCCCAAGTTCTCACGGAGGAACTGGATGAGCTCGGCTTCCTATTTGCTGTCGAGCGTAGTTGATATGCTGGTGGGTGTGGCATTGGGATCTTCCGGATGAATGTGCACTCACTGGTACTGTTACATGCTATACAAATAGTTTTCCCCCCTTTCCGCGATGGGTTTTTAAACCATCACCTCGTTAGTGTGTGCGATAGGGTGTCCTACTAGTACTTCTTGAGGTTGACATAAGTATTTCCCTCAGTTACATAACCAAGGTATCAATCCAGTAGGAGACAACGCACAAATCACCAATACCTGCACAAACAATCAAACACTTGCACCCAACGCAATAAAGGGGTTGTCAATCCCTTCACGGTCACTTGCAAAAGTGAGATCTAATAGAGATAGATAAAACTAAAAAAAGATAAAGTAAATATTTTTGGGTTTTTTGTTTATAGATCGGAAAGTAAAAGATTGCAAAATAGTAGATCAGAAACTTATATGATGGAAAATAGACCCGGGGGCCATAGGTTTCAGTAGAGGCTTCTCTCAAGATAGCAAATAATATGGTGGGTGGACAAATTACTGTCGAGCAATTGATAGAAAAGCGCAAAGTTATGATGATATCTAAGGCAATGATTATGAAATATAGGCATCATGTCCGTGTCAAGTAGACCGACCACACATCGACCGACTCCTGCCTGCATCTAGAGTATTAAGTTCATGAAGAACAGAGTAACACTTTAAGTGAAATGACATGATGAGGAGGAATAAACTCAAGCAATATGATGTAAACCCCATATTTTTATCCTCGATGGCAACAATATAATACATGCCTCGCTAACCCTACTGTCACTAGGTGAGGACACCACAAGATTGAACCCATATCTAAGAACTTCTCCCATTGCAAGAAAAACCAATCTAGTTGGCCAACCCAAACCGATAGTTCGAAGAGAATTACAAAGATATCAAATCATGCATAAAAGAATTAATAGAAGATTCAAATAATATTCATAGATAAGCTGATCATAAATCCACAATTCATCGGATCTCGACAAACACACCACAAGAGAAGATTACATCGGATAGATCTCCAAGAACATCGAGGTGAACATGGTATTGATCATCAAAGAGAGATAAGAAGCCATCTAGATACTAGCTAGGGACCCATAGGTCTGTGGTAAACTACTCACGCTTCATCAGAAGGGCAATAGAGTTGGTGTAGAAGCCCTCTGTGATCGAATCCCTCTCCGGCGGGATGCCAGAAAAGGACCCTAGATGTGATCTCATGGGAACAGAAGGTTGCAGCGGTGGAAAAATGTTTTTGTGGATGCCTATACTGGTTTGGGAATATATGTGAATATATAGGAGGAAGATCTAGGTCTGGGGGTTACCGAGGGGCCCAAAAGGTAGGGGGCGTGCCCTACCCCCTGGGCGCGCCCTTCACCCTTGTGGCCGCCTCATGGCTCTTCTGACTTGCACTCCAAGTCTCCTGGGTGTCTTCTGGTTAAACAAAAATCATCATGAAGGTTTTATTCCATTTGGACTCCATTTGGAATTCCTTTTTTGCGATGCTCAAAACAAGGAAAAAAATAGAAACTGGCACTGGGCTCTAGATTAATAAGTTAGTCCCAAAAGTAATATAAAATAGCATATTAACGCATATAAAACATCCAAAACAGATAATATAATAGCATGGAAGAATCAAAAATTATAGATACGTTGGAGACGTATCAAGCATCCCCATGATTAAATCCTGCTCGTCCTCGAGTCGGTACATGATAAGAACAGAATTTTTGATGTGGAATGCTACCTAACATATTTATCCATGTAATTTTTCTTTATTGTGGCATGAATGTTCAGATACATAAGATTCAAAACAAAATTTTATTATTGACATAAAAAACAATAATACTTCAAGCATACTAATAAGGCAATTATGTCTTCTCAAAATAACATGGCCAAAGAAAGCTTATCCCTACAAAATCATATAGTCTCGCTATGATCCATGTTCATCACACAAAATATTCAAATCACGTGCAACCCTGATGACAAGCCAAGAAATTGTTTCATACTTTTGGTGTTCTCAAACCTTTTCAACTTTCATGCAATACATGAGCGTGAGACATGGACATAGCACTATAGGTGGAATAGAATATGGTGGTTGTGGAGAAGACAAAAAAGAGGAAGATAGTCTCACATCGAGTATCAACGGGCTATGGAGATGCCCATCAATAGATATCAATGTGAGTGAGTAGGGATTTCCCACTGGTACGCGTCGGTCCTAAACAAATGGTTTTTAACCCCTTTCTGCGACGGCATTTGGAACCGTCGCCAAGTGAGTGTGTGCGATAGGGTGTCCTTCCCACACGACCCAGAAATCGTCGAGGATAGGCCCTCCTGGGTCCCAGGCTGGGGCCGTGTGCGATCGGGCGAGGCATTGAAACCCAATCATTTCCGTAGGTATGTACATCCCACACGGTAGTCCGAGAAAATCTTTTCCGTAGGTATGTACATCCCACACGGTGAATCCTAGAAAAACATTTCCCTTCGTATTATATCAGACATAGTCAATCCAAGGAAAACGTTTTCGTTCTTATGTACATCCCACATAGTCAATCCAGGGAAAATGTTTCCGTTCGTACGTACATCCCACATAGTTTTATTTGTAGGCTCATGTGTGGAAGGTGTAACTATCACACATGGTCTGCCTTGGTTAACTGTTTGCTTTTATCAACCATATCACACATGATTTGATGAAGAAAACTGTGTGGCATTGGGCTATCCACCGCAAGCGCTTTTACTGCTAGAACCGTTTGCAAAGGTCCATGACACATGTTTATTAATTTACAATTAAAATTCTAGTATTACTTAAATTCACATTTCATATCGAACAGCTATTTGCCAATTTCATATCAGGCACATAAATATATTATAACATCATAGTACGATAGCTTCATGAAAACAACACGGTACAACATATAGCTAGTTCAACTTCATAAGAACAATATATTCATTTCCCTAATCAAGATCATCCAGACTCGTCTTATCCACCTCTGCTTTCAGTTCAGTAAGAACCTGTTTTGCACGGGCCAACTGGGAAAGTGCCTCCTCCTTCGCCAACACCATCTTAGCAAAGTCTGATTTAAAAAATCTGAGCTCATTCTCCACCTTCAAATTTTTATCCTGTGTCTTCAAATATTCTTTAGTGTTGACAACTGGTTCTCTAAGCCTACGTCTGTTCTCTTCCTCATACATGCTCCAAAGCTTCGCTAGGCACATCTTCAAAGACTGTGGCCACTCTTTTTCAACCCACTCCAAGTAAGGACACTTCCGTTCATCCTATAATATTTAAAACTAGATCAGTAACAATTATAGGGGAAATGGGTTTATAACAACATAGAAAATCACCAATGCTTATTTTGAAAAACTGAAGAAACATGTTAATTATGACATATCTTCTCAAAAAGATCAATGTGCAAATGAAATAATTGGTAGTGAGACAACAACCAAATTCTGGAACATCAGAAGCTATAATTAACTACAACGATGCTACAAGTTCTTACTCATGTACAATAAATAACAAATTGAACATTTTATGAGGAAGGTAAATATAACTGCAACAGCGTAGCGATAGTGTTTGGATGACAGCAAATTGATACTAACAAGTGTGTACATGCACAGTTTTAGTAACATAGAACTAATAGCTCTAAGGCCGTCCACTGTGTATGCCAAAACTGGGGTAAAGACAACTGTTGCTACATCTCACACCGGTGCCCTGCACCGGTGAGTCGATGCAGCAAAAAAACAGGGACCCAGACTCCGGAGCATGTAGTTGCTCTAACGCCAGTTCCTTCGTGCCATAAAGATTTAGTATTTTACTACTTGGCTGCTCGGATGTATGGACCAAAGTTGGCTGCACAAACTGCTGAAGCGGTGCCAAATAATTTTCTAATGGCACCACTGATGAGATGGCAACAATATAAGATACTAGTTACAAACTGTGACACTGTCTTAGGATGCGTTTGGTTGAAGGTGTGGTATGAATGGGTTGGGGCCATGAAAGTGTTTGAATCACATCTAACACATGATTTGTAACAACGAAAGAGGGTCTAACCTTCTCTGCACATGACAGAAACTTCCTCTCACTGTCCACACAATCAAACGCAACTATCTTCACGCATGGAGATTGATGGTGACAATGACAAGATAGATCTTCAGCCACCCTGCTCCATTCATTTCCACTTATGGTCCTAGGGAGCTACAAGAGGAAGAAATGACTCAAATCGACCGCCGGGTAAAAAACATTCATTCCAAGTCATAGCCCGAGAGAGAGAAGAGAGGCATACTCGGGTGGTGAAGGAGTCGTCACCGAAGGAGGAACCGCTAGAGAGGTCCTTGAAGAAGACCATGGCGACCCCTGCAGTAGGATGCGAGACGGTGAGAGCGAGGAAGCAGTTATAGCTTAGCAAGGAAGGAAGGAAGGAGGAAACAGGGGAAATGTGACTTGTGGTCGGGGAGAAAAGGGGTGGGGAAGGGGGCCAGAGGTAGATATTTTGGCGGTAGGCCAAAATTTTGGAAATGTGGAGGGAAGCTTTGCGTGCGGTGCCCCGGACCTTTCACTTTGAACGATTGTGTGCATCGCAAATGATTCTTCTGCTTTACACACATGGGATGAGTTTGATAATTCAAAATTTTGTGGAAATTTCCCCCAGTACGTCATTGCATAATTTAACATTGCTTGCTAATTTGGGCACACAAAAGAGCGTACAACAGACAGAACACACTTACTGAATCAAGCAATTTTAGTAATTACATAGAGCCAATTGACCTACACATTGCTCTAACAAAAGACCAACATTAAAAACAAAGCCTAAGTACGCATAATTTTAACAAATCGGCCACCGCGCCGGCCTATGCATCACAGGTGTGAGATGAGACGTCGATGACTTGTTCTAGCGACATGTCGCCGTTGGTGAACTCTGCGTCCCCCTGCTGAAGTCGACCGCGTCCTCGTCCTCGTCCTCGGTGCCGCCCTCAAGTTTGTAGTACTCGTAGTAGTGGATGCGCCAGAGCTCGCGTTGGTACTCCACCATCGATTCCTCAATGGATAGACTCTTCTCTACCTCATCCTCGGCCACGCTTAACTCCTCCTCCCAGCGCTCCTTGATCTCTGCCGCCTCCTACATCTCCAGCTCCCACTCGGCGACCTCATGAGGAAGCAGGTGCTCCATGACCACCGCCGCCTTTTCAGACATGGGTTGAATGATGGAGTCCAAGGTGGCCCGGAAGATCTTAGTGTGTGCATCCTCGATCTTGACATGGATGGCCTCAACCCAGGCCAGGGCGACATCGGCGGCACGGATGGCAGCTCGAGCGCTCTCGATGTTTGCAGCCGCCGTTGCAGAAGCAGCTGCCCTGTCGGCTGTCGCAAATGCCTTCTCGACAGAAGCGGCCGTGCTCAATGCGGATGCGGAGGCACTCTCAGCGCAGGCGGCGGCGCTCGGGGGGGGGGGGACGCGGCCATCATACGGGCCTTCACGAAGTGTTTCCATGGCGTCATCTTTGCAAGAAAGGGGTGCAGTAATGGGGGTCAGGATTCGTGGATTCGGGGGTTGCCGAAACTGGAGTAGACAAGCCGGTGAAGCTTAAGGAGGGAGACATAAATAGACCCAGATATTTTCATCGCAAACGGTTCCTAGAAAACAACTGGGTGTGATGTTGTAGATATTTTTTATTAGTTGTGAAAGACGAATTTGGAGTACATTGGCAACGGATGGTGTTTTAAATGTACGGGAAATTTTGTAGTAATAATACAACTGTCATGTAAATTTTGGAAACTTTCAGGGGTCATTTGACCTTTTAAGACATTTAAGTGATTTTCTAGCCATTTAATGACTGTAATTGAAATTTAAACTACATGTACATGCAACAGCTAACCATAACGGTTTGAAAACTCATATTTTGTGTACTTGTGTGTGATTTAATTCCATGTGTAGTAAATTGGAAGGAATTTTCAAACATATTGGTCTAACGGCTATGACACAATTAAGCATGGAGTGACATGGCATTTTAATTCCAAAAAATTAAAAAATATCAGAAACACATGAAACCTTCGTTGATGTAATGTCATGCCACCAAGATGGTGTGGAATTTTTTTGGCATGTTTGACGAAAGTTTGGACACACACCCCTCACAAACCGGAGCAACTCACTAGAAGGCTCGTGGTTCCGAGAGGGAACAATGCATATTCCATGATGAACGGGAGATAGCTTCCTCTTACGGCCTCAATTTTTTTTCTATGTTTAACATTCACTATTAAAACTGTAATGTGAAATTTTGGAAAATTCTAGGGGTCATTTGACCTTTTAAAGACATTTAACTGATTTTCTAGCCAATTAATTCAAATTTGAACTACATCTACATGCAACGCCTAACCATAAAGGTTTGACAAATCATATTTGTGTACTTGTGTGCGAGTTAATGACATGTGCAGTAAATTAGAAGGAATTTTCAAACATATTTGTCTCACGACGTGGACACATGCATATGTATGCCAGGAGTGACATGGTACTTTAATTCCAAAAAATTAAAAAATATCAGAAACACATGAAACCTCGGTTGATGTAATGTCATGCCACCAAGATGATATGGTAAAAAAATCGGCATGTTGGACGAAAGTTTGGACACACACCCCTCACAAACTGGAGCAACTCACTAGAAGGCTCGTGGTTCCGAGAGGGAACAATGCATGTTTGATGACGAATGGGAGATAGATTCCTCTTAGGGCCTTCAATTTTTTCTACGTCTAACATGCACTACTACAACTGTAATGTGAAATTTTTGAAAATTCTAGGTGTTATCATTTGACCTTTTAATGACATTTAAGTGATTTCTAGCCATTTAATGACCGTAATTCAAATTTCAACTACATCTACGTGCAACACCTAACCAAAACGGTTTGAAAAATCATATATGTGTACTTGTGTGCGAGTTTATTCCATGTGCAGTAAATTAGAAGGAATTTTCAAGCATATTGGTCTCACGACATGGACACATGCATACGTATGCATGGAGTGACATGGCATTTTAATTCCAACAAATAAAAAAATGATCAGAAAAACATGAAACCTTGGTTGATGTAATTTCATGCCACCAAGATGATGTGGTAAAGAAATTGGCATGTTTGACAAAAGTTTGGACACACAACCCTCACAAACCGGAGCAACTCACTAGAAGGCTCGTGGTTCTGCGAGGGAAGAATGCATGTTTGATGACGAATGGGAGATAGTTTCCTCTTACGGCCTTCAATTTTTTTCTACGTCTAACATGCACTACTACAACTGTAATATGATCTTTTTTGAAAATTCTAGGGGTCATTTGACCTTTTAAAGATATTTAGATGATTTTCGAGCCATTTAATGACCGTAATTCAAATTTGAACTACATCTACATGCAATACCTAGCCAAAACGGTTTGGAAAATCATATATGTGTACTTGTGTGCATGTTAGTTCTGTGTGCTCTAAATTAGAAGGAATTTTCAAACATATTGGTCTCATGACATGGACACATGCATACGACACGGAATTTTAATCCAAAGAATTTAAAAAATGATCAGAAAAACATGAAACCTTGGTTGATTTAATGTCATGCCACCAAGATGATGTAGTAAAAAAATTGGCCTATTTGACGAAAGTTTGGACACACATCCCAAACAAACTGGAACAACTCACTAGAAGGTTCGTGGTTTTGAGAGGGAACAATGCATGTTTGATGACGAACGGGAGATAGCTTCCTCTTACGGTCTTCAATTTTTTTCTACGTATAACATGCACTAATACAAATGTCATGTGAATTTTTTTTGAAATATCAGGGGTCATTTGACTTTTTAAAGACATTTAAGTGATTTTCTAGCCATTTAATGACTGTAATTCAAATTTGAACTACACCTACATGCAACGCCTAACCATAACGGTTTCAAAAATCATATTTTTGTGTACTTGTGTGCGAGTTAATTCCATGTGCAGTAAATTAGAAGGAATTTTCAAACATATTGGTCTCAAGGCATGGGCACCCATGCATGGAGTGCCATGGCATTTTAATTCCAAAAAATTAAAAAATGATCAGAAAAACATGAAACCTTGCTTGATTTAATGTCATGCCACCAAGATGATGTGGTAAAAAAATTGGCATGTTTGACAATAGTTTGGACACACACTCCACACAAACCGGAGCAACTCACTAGAATGCTCGTTGTTCCGAGATGGAACAATGCATGTTTGATGACGAACGGGAGATAGTTTCCTCTTACGGCGTTCAATTTTTTTTCAACGTCTAACATGCACTACTACAACTATAAGGCGAATTTTTTGAAAATTCTAGGGGTCATTTGACATTTTTAAAGACATATAAGTGATTTTCTAGCCATTTTATGACCGCAATTCAAATTTGGACTACATCTACATGCAACGCCTAACCAAAACGGTTTGAGAAATCATATCTGTGTACTTGTGTGCGAGTTAATTCCGTGTGCAGCAAATTAGAAGGAATTTTCAAACATATTGGTCTCAAGACAAGGACACATGCATACGTATGCATGGAGTGACATGGCATTTTAATTCCAAAAAATAAAAAAATGTCAGAAAAACATGAAACCTTGGTTGATGTAATGTCATGCCACCAAGATGATGTGGTAAAGAAATTGGTATGTTTGACGAAAGTTTGGACACACACCCCTCACAAACAGGAGCAACTCACTAGAAGCCTTATGGTTCCGCGAGGCAACAATGCATGTTTGATGACGTATGGGAGATAGTTTCCTCTTACGGCCTTCAATTTTTTTCTACGTCTAACGTGCACTACTACAACTGTAATGTGATTTTTTTTAAATTCTAGGGGTAATTTGACCTTTTAAAGACATTTAGGTGATTTTTAGCCATTTAATGACCATATTTCAAATTTGAACTACGTCTACATGCAACGCCTATCCAAAACGGTTTGAAAAATCATATCTGTGTACTTGTGTGCAAGTTAATTCGATGTATAGTAAATTAGAAGGAATTTTCAAACATATTAGTCTTACGATATGGACACATGCATACATATGCATGGAGTGACATGGCATTTTAGTTCCAAAAAAATTTAAAAATGATCAGAAAAAAATGAAACCTTGGTTGATTTAGTGTCATGCCACCAAGATGATGTGGTAAAAAAATTGGCCTGTTTGACGAAAGTTTGGACACACACCCCTCACAAACTGGAGCAACTCACTAGAAGGTTCGTGGTTCCGAGAGGGAACAATACATGTTTGATGATGAATGGGAGATAGATTACTCTTATGGCCTTCAATTATTTTTCTATGTCTAACATGCACTAATACATATGTCATGTGAAAATTTTGAAAATTTCAGGGGTCATTTGACCATTTAAAGACATTTAAGTGATTTTCTAGCCATTTAATGACCATACTTCAAATTTGAAGTACATCTACATGCAACACCTAACCATAATGGTTTGAAAAATCATATTTTGTGTACTTGTGTGCGAGTTAATTCCATGTGCAGTAAATTAGAAGGAATTTTCAAACATATTGGTCTCAAGGCATGGGCACACATGCATGGAGTGCCATAGGATTTTAATTCCAAAAAATTAAAAATGATCAGAAAAACATGAAACCTTGCTTGATTTAATGTCATGCCACCAAGATGATGTGGTAAAAAAAGTTGGCCTGTTTGACGAAAGTTTGGACACACACCCCTCACAAACCAGAGCAACTCACTAGAAGGTTCGTGGTTCCAAGAGGGAACAATGCATGTTTGATGATGAACGGGAGATAGCTTCCTCTTAAGTGATTTTCTAACCATTTAATGACCGTAATTCAAATTTGAACTACATCTACATGCAATGGCTAACCATAACGGTTTGAAAAATCATATTTTTGTGTACTTGTGTGCGAGTTAAAAAATCATGAGACGATGTAAATATCTAGAGTTCAAAAAAGAAAATGCAAAGATCTGGCAAGACAACCGGACCCCACACGATTGGCACTCTATCTCGCGGCTCGAGGTTTGGTAGGTGAGTGGCGGGGATCATTAATCAGACACGGTTCTGCATTCGAAACCGTCAGCTATTATGTCCACACACGGATTTTGCTGCGGGAATCGTGTGTAATTCAAACTACAGTACTCATAAATTCCGGCGACCGGCGTGTGTACTGTCTGTCGTGGTTCTAAGTCTGACAATAAAGTAGGGGGGTAGGAATGTAAAGGCAAGATCCTAGCTACGGTGATATTGTGCACGCAAGATCTACGAGTTGAGGCCCTTCGTGGTGGAAGTAACAGCCCTATGTGTTGGTGCCCGGAGGCTCGGTCGATTGGATTATGTGTGAAGTTACAGGGGGTGCGAACCCCTGTGCCAGAGGAGGGAGGCGGCTTATATAGAGTGCACCAGGACCCCCGCCATCCCACGTTACACAGGGTTCAAGGTACGTTAAGACAGGGCGTTACTGGTAATGCCAGCAATAAAGTCATATAACTGATCATTAATACTACGGAGTGAATGACTGACCGTTGCTACCCGGGGGGGCTTTAGGCCTTCTGTACTCTGAGTGGTTTCTTGTACTTTCGAGTGTTGGTATGCTTGGTCGAATGGAATTGGGGTATCCGAGTGCAGGTATTGGTCGAGTGAGCATGCACTCATGTGATTCTGATCGGTTTGAACTTGTTGTCCTTTGACTGTAGGGCAGTGTCCTTGGGAGGGGTGCTTAGATCAGGTCTATTACCCTACCCTAGATACACGGCATCATCATTAGCCCCTGAATAGTTCTAGGTTCGAGTGGAAAATGGGGTTGAAGGTGGTTCCGACCCAATCTTTATGTCGCGGAAGCATTTTACTTGATTGGTGAACCATGCAACGGCTTTGATTTCACTTTTCAGTCGCCTTGAGCCATTTAGAGGTTGTCGAGTGGATTTCTGCTGATAAGCTTCGACTGCTGGTGTTGCATAAAATTTTTGGCATGATTGACTGCTCTACCGTTTTCGGATCTCGAGGGATTTGAAATTTGGGGAAGCGCGCGAGGCGGAGAGGGCCATAGTAATCGGAGTAGATTAGACAGGGGCGCCTTGATCACCGTGCCACCTTTTTCGCCACGTACTGCACGCGCGCCTGTTGCGAGATTTGACAAGATCGTCTTGGTCCACAGGTCAGTCACTCGGGGAATGGGGCCATACAAGGCGTTGAAGCCGATGCCTTCGCACTGTGCGCCCCATTCTCCCCCTTCTTCCTCCGCTCCCCATTACTTCCGCCTCTGCTCTCGGTGTCGCCGCCCAGCTCAAGCTCGATCCGCCGCAATGGGGAAGGACAAGACCACTGCTCTGGAGCGCGCACAGAAGGCGACGACGAAGGCGAAGGGGAAGAAAACGAGCCGGGGCGGGTCATCGTCGAGATCTGCTCTGCCGCCCGGCTAGATCTAGGGCGACTGGATCCGGTCGATGATCTTGAAATAAGATATGGAGGATCTGGTTCACGGGGGGCTGATCGCCCATGAGTCTTGGTGGCTTCCGGGGGACGATACCGAGCCGTGACGGCAAGAGGGTGACTGCGTCCTTCTTGCGACCCACGTCGACTGTGGTTTTTCTTTACCTCCCCATCCTTTCCTCCGGGGTTTTCTGAACTTCTTTGGAGCCCAACTTCATCATTTTTCTCCCAACACCATCACATACCTTCTCGCGTACGTGTCCATGTGTGAAAACTTTCTGGGTTATCGACCGCACTGGGGCCTCCTTAAACACATTTTCACTTGCCGTTCTCAGTCGGTTAAGAAGGCCAATCCGAGTGATGAGAGGACACACGTGATCCAGATGTGTGGGGGTTTAGGGGTCTAGGTGAGGAACAAAAGTACCTTCCACACTATGATTCTTCCCGAGTCGGTCAGGGGTGGCAGTCGACTTTGTTCTATTGTAAGGATCAACCGACCCCTGGTCAGTCGACTAGTCTTCCCCCGTTTTCCATAGAGCGAGTGGAGAAGCCTTCTCCCTTGAGAGTGACTCCAGCTGAGAAAGCGGAGATTAATATGTTGGTAGAGCGAGTCGTCCAGCTTGTCCGCGATGGTGTGACTGGCATGGACCTGTTAGAAGCATTTCTTAGTCGACGCATCCAGCCACTCCAAGCCCATGACCATCCAATGTGCATGTATTCAGGTGTTGAAGACAACACTCAGATCCATCCGGAGGAGGTCGAAGAGGAGACGGTGGCGCTGTGGCTGCATGGTATCACTGGCAACAAGGACAACCCCAGGGGGTCTAGGAGGGTTGCTCCACTCGACCACACCATCGAACCTGACAAGGTCTTATACTTTCGAGTGTATCTTGTTCTGATATGCATTTTCTCTTGAAACTGGTTGGTATCCACTCGGCTTCGTGTCTTGCAGATCTACACTGAGATGTACTCGATGCCCAACGAAGAGCAGGAGGATGAAGGGGAGGCGAGTGGAGGCGACAGTGGCGAGTAGCATTCTGACGGAAGGGGAGACGAGGAGAGCGAGGACTTGAGCAGCGGTGAAGAGGTCGACTCCCCTCCTCGCACGGAAAAGGCACTGCAAGCAAAGGCAGGACCAAGCCAGCGTCCGTGGCAAAGCGACTCCGCTGACTGCACAAGCCTCCAAGCGCACTCGGACGTCATCTCCTGTGCCGACAGAGAAGGCTCCTAAGCAGCCCAAAGTCATGACGTCAAAGCCTCAGAAGGCCCTATCCAAGATTAAAGTGGATGTCCCCATTTCTTCGGGGTAACTACTAAGCTCGACCTCTTAGTTCTTGCATGACTCAAACTTTGGTCGACTCACTTTCTTGTTTTGACCGAGTGAATTCTGAAATTCGCAGTGCTGCCTCTGGAACATCGATTTGCCAAGACGACAATGATGAGGAGATGGAGGATGCAGTCACTTCCCACGTGGGTATAACTTTTATCACTTTGACTCTTCTTTTTCCGCCGCTTTGATGGTCAACTGAACTTCTGTAATCGATTGCTTTGCAGCTCCACCCAATGTCATTGAACTTGTAGATGATGAAGAAGATGTGCCACAAAGGGCCATGGGAAGGAGGGGCAGAGCTTTGAGCAAGAAGGCATCCGCTGGCCAGACATCTCAATTGGTGCCAGTGATGGAGCCCGTGATTCAACAGTCTGAAGACGTGAACCGGGCTTATGTCACCTTTGTTGTTCCAGTGTCGAGTGAACGCCGTTCATCGTCAATTGTGCCAGCCCCTGCTTCATCTGTCCAACATCACGCCTCTGATTCTCAAGCTACCGTGATTGAACCGCCGTCTCCCTTCTTCACTACCCATTATGTTCCGGAGGACCAGGCAAGCGCCGCTGCAGAAGCCATACGCCAAGCGGGTCTGATGATGGAGTGACTGAAGATGGTGCACGAGAATAGCCAAGCTGCTTATGATGCCAGTGCGGCCCTCCGAGCCAATGTCCAGGTAAATTGGTTTTCGACTGAACTCTTATCTTGACGCTTGTTCTGTTAGGATATGCTACCCGAAAACTTTTCGTTGCGCTTCCATTTGTTGGTCTATTCTTCGCATCTGTACACCCACTGGGTGTTTCAACTTATGCTGAGTAGTTCTTCTAGTTGAGTCAACTAGGTTGTGTTGATTGTAGTTTTGGACTAGTGGGGGCATGCAGAGTGCACCCACTAGGTGTAGTCCCCGAGGCCGTCGTCGAATGTGTGATCCGGCGGGGTCTTGATAAAAATATCTTGTCCTTTAGTTATTTCACTCGGTCTCGGCAGACCAGGTCAAGTGTAATATGGACTAGTGGGGGCACGCATAGTGCACCCACTGGGTGTAGTCCCCGGGACCGCGGTCGACTGCGGGCAGTCAGTTTGGGTATGAGAATAATTGTTTTTTCCTTCTTTCCACTCAGTCTGGGCGGACCATGTCGAGTGGAATCTGGACCAGTGGGGGCACGCTAAGTGCACCCACTGGGTGTAGTCCCCGAGACTAATGTTGAATGTTTGATTCGGTAGTAGTCTTAGAGTTCTTTTCACTCAGAAGCGAACCATCTTTGATTCTGTCCACTGATGTATCTTTTTGCTAACTTCAGAAATCCTGTGAGCTCATCTCCAAATTTGCCGATTTCTAGGAGAAGTAGAGACAACTCAAACTTGACTTGGAGCTGGCCAATCAGAACTTGCTAAAGGCCAAAGACGAAGCAATTGGTACAGAAGGTAACAACCTGTTGACTGTCTATCTTGACCATCTCACAAGTTATCTCCTCGTTCTTCTTTCTGACCCGAGTGTATATTCTTCAGAGAAAATGGGGCAAGCTCTGGCACAGAAGGACCTTGATCTTGAAGCTGCGCAGAAGGAGGCTCAGGAGAAAACAGTACTCGCTGATAAGAAGATGGCTTCAGTCGGGGCGCTAGAGGAAGATAACGCCAAGCTTAAGACTGCTCTTACTGAAGCCAACAGAGAGGTGACCCACCTAAAGAAAGACAAAGTAGCTTTGAACGAGAAGATTGAAGAAATTTCTCGTAAGAGAAATGACCTGGAGGCCTATCTAGGAGCCCTCGCCAACAAGTTATTCCTGATGCTTGAAGGTATTTTTCCTTGTCTGACTGTTTTGCTGTTTGTCAAGTCACCATAAATCGGTCGACTCATTGGCTCTTTGTGGTTGCAGAATTCTGCCAAAACTTTGAGGAAGAAACTGGGTGAATCAAGACGAGCTTGGACCCCATCAACTCCCTTGTCAATGATGAAGCTGCTATGAACATGCTCCGACTGGAATCTTGCCTTGCCGGTGTCACAGACTACCTCGCCTGCCTGAAAGTTGCGGTGTCGAAGGAGACGCTCCAAAACGACCTCGAGTCTTTGATGACTTGACTTAATGAGATCCCTGGTTGAGTGCAGGAATGAAAGAAGTCGACCGCTCAACGCGGTGCTAACGTAGCTCTGTCACTAGTTCGAGTCCATTGCAAGGAGGCCAAGGAGGAAAAGCTAGTAGCGATCAAGGTTGCCAACACCAGGAGACACGACTTTCAGTCTTTCATGGAGTCCTTTATTGCTGCCACCACTCGAATTGCAGACGGAATCGACCTGGATGAGTTCGTCGAGCCTACCAGTCCTCCTCCAACCGAAGTGAACAAACCTTTATAATCTGATTAAATTTGCCTCGGTGTGCCGAGTGGTTTTGTAACCATTAAACTCTTACGGGCCTGATGCCCGAGTACTTTAAACTGTGGTCTGGAACCTCGTAGTTTTTATCTGAACTTGGTTGTTTTTGAATCTCTTGGCTCTTAGTGGAATTCGATTCTTCAGTCTGAGTTGCTACTGACTTTGTGGAGTAGCTCAGTCGAGTGGGTCATAGACAAGGGCATTCGGTGCCGTCTATGACCTGCTCCTCGTCGTCTTTCGAGATAAGGGTAGAGCGGACATTGTATTTGTGCCGCAGCTCCAAGGATAAGGTCGCGGTCGACCTGCACCTCGTCGTCCTTGTGGATAAGGATGTTGCGGACGTTGTATTTGTGTCGCAGCTCCGAGGATAAGGTCACGGTCGACCTGCACCTCGTCGTCCTTGCGGATAAGGATGGAGCGGATGTTGTATTTGTGTCGTGGTTTTGTCACGGCAGATGTCATAGAGAAAGGACTTAGTCGTGGAGCCATCGCGACGGGTTAGCTTGAAGGGGTTAAAGCGGACACAGGGACGCAAGAGAGTTTATACTAGTTCGGCCCCTTCAATGAAGGTAAAAGCCTACGTCTAGTTGTGATGGAATTGATGGGGTTTCGATGACTAGGGAGCAAACAAGCTTCGCCTATGCCTCGAGTTGTTGTCTGTTATCCTTGAACCGACCATGGGCCTTGAGCCCTCCTCTGTCTTCTTGGGCTTTAACATACTTAACTACTGACGAAGTTAACCCGGCCCAGATAGGCCGGTTTACGCCGAGTAGTAATATCCCCAACAATTTGTGTCACAGCCACGAGGATAAGGTCGTGGTCGACATGCACCTCATCGTCCTTGCGGATAAGGATAGAGTGTGTTTGAAACTTAGGCGCGTACTGGACTGCAGCTAAGCCCTCGAGTGGGAGGTTTGCTCTCCACTTGGTAGGATTTTTTAAACTTAGGTGAGTACTGAACTGCAGCTAAGTCCTTGAGTGGGAGGAATGCTCTCCACTCGATAGGATTTTTTTAAACTTAGGCGAGTACTGGACTGCAGCTAAGCCCCCGAGTGGGAGGAATGCTCTCCACTCGGTAGGATTTTTTAAACTTATGCAAGTATTGAACTGCAGCTAAGCCCCCGAGTGGGAGGAATGCTCTCCACTCGGTAGGATTTTTTTAAACTTAGGCGAGTATTGGACTGCAGCTAAGCCCCCGAGTGGGAGGAGTGCTCTCCACGGTAGGATTTTTTAAAACTTAGGCGAGTACTAGACTGAAGCTAAGCCCCCGAGTGGAAGGCATGCTCTCCACTTGGTAGGATTTTTTAAACTTAGGTGAGTACTGAACTACAGCTAAGCCCCCGGGTGGGAGGAATGCTCTCCACTCGGTAGGATTTTTTAAAACTTAAGTGAGTACTGGACTGCAGCTAAGCCCCCGAGTGGGAGGAATGCTCTCCACTCGGTAGGATTTTTTTAAAACTAAGGCAAGTACTAGACTAAAGATAAGCCCCCAAGTGGGAGGAATGCTCTCCACTCGGTAGGATTTTTTAAACTTAGGCGAGTACTGGACTGCAGCTAAGCCCCCGAGTGGGAGGAATACTCTCCACTCAGTAGGATTTTTTAAAACTTAGGCGAGTACTAGACTGCAGCTAAGCCCCCGAGTGGGAGGAATACTCTCCACTCGGTAGGATTTTTTAAACTTAGGCGAGTACTAGAATGCAGCTAAGCCCCCGAGTGGGAGGAATGCTCTCCACTTGGTAGGATTTTTTAAAACTTAGTGGAGTACTAGACTGCAGCTAAGCCCCCGAGTGGGAGGAATGCTCTCCACTCGGTGGGATTTTTTAAACTTAGGTGAGTACTGGACTGCAACTAAGCCCCCGAGTGGGAGGAATGCTCTCCACTCGGTAGGATTTTTTTAAAACTTAGGCGAGTACTGGACTGTAGCTATGCCCCCGAGTGGAAGGCATGCTCTCCACTCGGTAGGATTTTGTTTTTGAAACTTAGGCGAATCGGATTCGCGGCTAAGCCACCCACTGGGAATTTTGTACTCATGTATAAGTGATAACAATCATTTAGGAGACTGTAAAACCATGTCTTTGATAAACAAACTGAAAGGTACTTCTTATTACATCTCAATAGTCTGACTGTTCAAGTATTAAAATTTCGGAGACGCTCCGCGTTCCAAGCGCGTGGCTCATCCTTCTTGTGCTCCACATCGTACAGGTGGTATGCTCCATTCTGAAGCACTTTGGTGATGATGAAAGGGCCCTCCCAAGCAGGAGCCAGCTTGTGCGGTCATTGTTGATCAACTCAGAGAACCAGGTCTCCTTCCTGAAATGCTCGACCCCTTACGTCTCTGCCATGGAACCGACAAAGGTCTTGTTGATAGATGGTCGACCTAATCAGGGCCATTTCTCTTTCCTCTTCCAGAAGATCAATAGAATCTTGCCAGGATTGTTCTGCTTCTGCTTCTGAGAAAAGCTCTACTTGTGGGGCGTTGTGGAGCAAGTCGGTCGGTAGTACGGCTTCTGCTCCATTGACCATGAAGAAGGGAGTCTGACCAGTCGACTGATTTGGTGTTGTTCTCAGACCCCATAGTACTGATGGTAACTCATCTACCCAGGCGCCAGCTGCATGCTTGAGGTCGCGCATTAATCTGGGCTTCAACCCTTGGAGAATCAAACCATTTTCTCTTTCTGCTTATCCATTCAACTATGGGTGAGCGACCGAAGCATAGTCGACGCGAGTACCTTGGGAAGCACAGAAAGCTCTAAACTCATCTGAATCAAAGTTTGAACCATTGTCTGTGATGATGCTATGTGGGACTCCAAATCTGAATGTTAACCCCCTGATGAAGTTGACAGTAGTGCCCGAATCAAGGCTCTTGATGGGCTTGGCTTCAATCCATTTAGTGAACTTGTTGACTACAACAAGCAGGTGGGTACATCCACTTCTGCCAGTCCTCAAGGGTCCAACCATATACAACCCCCAAACGGCAAATGGCCAGACGAGTTGAATGGTCTTCAAGGCTGAAGCGGGTTTGTGAGACATGTTGGAGTAGAACTGGCAACCCTCACACTTGTTGACTATTTCCTTTGCCATTTCATTTGCTCGCGGCCAGTAAAAACCTACTCGGTATGCTTTGGCCACGATTGTCCGAGAAGACACATGGTGACCACAGGTCCCCGAGTGGATATCATTGAGAATCATTCGACCTTCTTCTGGGGTAATGCATTGCTGGGCATCTCCAGTCACACTTTCCCTGTACGATCGACCACTTATCACAGTGAAGGCTTTAGATCGACGGACAATCTGTTGCACTTCATCTTCGTCTTCTGGAAGTTCTTTCCTGAGAATATATGTGATATATGGTACTGTCCAGTCAGGAATGATGACTAAAACCTCCATGCCTAAGTTGACCACGGTTGGGACTTCAACGTCAGTCAGATCAGTAGAACTCTTAGGCCATGGGGGCTCTACTGTGAAAGGATCCTCCTGGACTGATGGTGTGTGAAGATGGTCCAAAAACACATTGCTGGGAATGGGCTCCCGCTTGGACCCTATTTTTGCCAGGTCATCTTCCGCCTGATTCTTCAGTCGGGGGATGTGGTGAAGCTCTAGTCCTTCAAACTTCTTTTCTAACTTTCTCACTGCATTGCAATAGCCAGTCATAGCTGGGCTTCTGACATCCCATTCCTTCATCACTTGATTAACCACTAAATTTGAGTCTTCGTAGACCATTAGGCGACAGACACCGAGTGAGATGGCCATTCGCAACCCATACAGGATTGCTTCGTATTCAGCTTCGTTGTTAGAGGAATCAAAGTGAATCTGAAGGACATAACTAAGTTTGTCACCTCGCGGGGATACTAGAACAACACCAGCGCCAGAACCACTCAACATCTTGGATCCATCAAAAAACATAGTCTAATGTCCCGACTTAACTTGAGTCGGTTGGTGTTGTTCAATCCACTCGGGGAGGAAATCTGCTATTGCTTGGGACTTGATTGCTTTCTTTGCCTCAAACTTGATATCAAACGGAAGGAGTTCAATCACCCACTTTGCCACTCGACCAGTTGCATCTCTGTTTTTCAGTATTTCTGACAACGGAGTATCGCTGACGACTATGATGGAGTGATCTGAGAAATAATGAGCCACTTTCTTCGAAGTCAAGTAAATTCCATAGACAAGCTTCTAATAATGCGGATATCTCTGTTTGGACGGAGTTAAGACTTCAGATATATAATACACTGGGCGATGAACCTTATAGGCTTTACCTTCTTCTTCTCGCTCGACCGTGAGTACTGTACTAACAACTTGTCCAGTGGCTGCAATATAAAGCAGTAAAGGCTCTCTTCCGATTGGAGCAACAAGCACCGGCTGGGTGGAAAGCAAGGGTTTGAGCTCTACAAACGCTGCGTCAGCTTCAGGAGTCCACTCGAACATATCAGATTTCTTCGTCAATCGGTAAAGATGTAATTCCTTTTCACCGGGATGAAAATGAACCGACTCAAAGCAGCCAAACAACTAGTAAGATTCTAAACGTCGTGTATGCGCACAGGGTGCTTCATTCGGACTATTGCACCAACTTTCTCTAGGTTTGCATCGATACCTCGTTCGGAAACGAGAAAACCGAGTAACTTCCCATCTGGAACTCCAAATGTGCACTTCGACGTGTTAAGCTTGATATCATATCTCCTCAGATTGGCAAAGGTTTCAGCATGGTCAGTCAGCAGGTCGGAACCTTTTCGTGACTTCACCATGATGCCATCCATGTATGCTTCCACATTCCGACTGATTTGAGTGAGCAGGCACTTCCGTATCATACGCATGAATGTGGCGCCAGCATTCTTGAGACCAAAGGGCATGGTAACATAGCAGAAGCACCCGAATGGGGTGATAAAAGCTGTTTTTATTTCATCAGGTCCATACAGTCGGATCTGATGATACCCGGAATATGCATCCAGAAAGGACAATCGCTCGCATCCTGTAGTTGAGTCAACTATTTGATCAATGTGAGGGAGAGGGAAGTGATCTTCCGAGAAGGCCCGATTGATATGCTTGAAGTCAATACACATACAGAGTGAATCATCCTTCTTGAGAACCATGACTACATTGGTGAGCCACTCAGAGTGGTAAATCTCTCGGATGAACTCAGCTGCCAGAAGACGAGCCACTTCCTCGCCAATTGCCTTTCTTTTCTCCACGGCGGACCGTTGGAGGTGCTCTTTGACAGATCTTACTTTTGGGTCGACTCGCAAACGGTGCTCAACCAGTTCTTTGGGTACACTTGGCATGTCAGAAGGTTTCCATGCAAAGATGTCCCAATTCTCACGGAGGAACTAGATGAGCTCTTCTTCCTATTTGCTGTCGAGTGTTGTTGATATATGAGTCGGAGCAGCATTGGGATCAGTCAGGTGAATATGAACTGACTTTGTTTCACCAGACGACTTAAATGCAGACTCTGAACCAGGCTTCTTAGCTCTCAACAAATCACTCGGATCTGTTGTCTTCTTGTATTCCTCCATTTCTATTGCTGCCATCTGTTCATCGGCAATCTTCGAGCCCTTTTGGAGGAACTCTTATGGCATCTTGAGTTTGAGATACACATAACACGGTTGAGCCATGAAACGGGCATACGCAGTTCTGCCCAGGATAGCATGATAGGCACTATAAAATCCACGACTTCAAATGTCAACTTTTCCTTACGGTAATTCTTTGAATCAGCGAAAGCTACATCAAGAGTGATCTGGCCGAGTGAATCGACTTTCTTTCCAGGTATAACTCCGTGGAACCGCATGTTGCTCTCGCTGAGTTTGGACATCGGGTTGCCCATCCCTCAGAGGGTCTCAACATACAAAATGTTCAATCCGCTGCCACCATCCACCAAGACTTTGGTCAATCGGGTGCCCCGAACGACCGGGTCGACCACCAACGCTTGCCTCCCAGGGGTGGCAATGTGTTGTGGGTGGTCTGACTGCTCGAATGTGATAGGAGTCTTTGACCATTTCAGATACGTCGTCATCGCCGGAGCAACCATGTTTACATCCCTGATGATCACTTTCAGTCGACTTTTGCTTTCGACGTTAGCAAAAATCACCAAAGTGGAATTGACATTGTGAAATCCTTCATCATCCTCTTATTTATCCTCATCTTATCAGATTCCTTCTCTTTCTCATTGGGTTGCTTTTCTCGGAACTGCTGTATAAGGACACGACACTGTCGAGTGGTATGCTCGGGATAGATAAGATTACCCTCTTCATCCTTCTTGATGTGAATGTGGCATGGCAAATCCAGCATGTCGTTCCCGGCTGAGTCTTTCACATTCTTGGGGGTCCAGGGCCCTTTAGGTTTTCCTTTAGCTTTTCCTTGGGTTGCGACTGCAACCTCTCCAGGACCCGCAGGTTTTGCTTTACGCTTCTGCTTCTGATTGGAATTACCTCCTCCAGTGTCCTGGCCGACTGGTTTGCTCTTGCCACTGCGGAGTCGGTCTTCTTCTTCACAATTTGCATACCGAGTGGCTATCTCCATCATTCGGGTCAAAGACATATCTCCTGTCCGACCGAATTTCAGGTTGAGCTCCCGATACCGAACGCCCTCCTTGAAGGCACAAACTACTTGGTGCTGAGACACATTCTCCACCGTGTGATGCAAAGTGGACCACCTCTGGATGTAATCCCTCAAAGTTTCATTCGGTTTTTGCACACAGTGTTGAAATTCTGCCAATCCTACTGGCCGTTTGCACGTGCCCTCAAATGTTTTGATGAACTCTCGGGCCAACTACTCCCAGCTGAAAATACTGCTCGGGGTCAACTGATTCAACCAAGCTCTAGCCGACCCTTCAAGCATTAGGGGCAGATGCTTCATGGCCACTTCATTGTTTCCTCCACCGATCTGCACAGCCACTCGGTAGTCCTCAAGCCAGGTGTCAGGCTTTGATTCACCAGTGAACATACTGACCCCAGTCGCAAACCTAAAGTTGGGAGGGATCTCTGCAGCCCTGATGGCTCTGCTAAAACACTCGGGACCAGAAACATGCACTCTACTTCTAGTCGGGCGATCTTTGTCTTGGCCTTCTCTATGTGCTCGATTCCTGTCCACCAAACCTTGTACCAAAATGGACCTTGCATCAAACCCTGGTTCTCTTGGGTCGACTGGCCTCCTCCACTCCTCGCTGTACGGGCGCTTATCGTCATAATGCCGGGGCACGTATGATTCACCCCTCGGAGGGGGCATAGGCACTCGACGGCGGTTATCACGGTAGAGCCGATGATCGTGCTGCTCATGGTTCCGACCCAAATACCGCCCTTGGCGATGCCCTCCTCCTTCATGCCGCGGAGGCAATCTTGGGCTGTGAGCCGACTGTACGGTGTCAGCAACTACAGATCTGCTATGCATTCTGTTACGTGACTGAGACACTGCAGTATTCTGCTCTCCTGCTGCTCGGAGCAGTGCTCTGATCTGCATCAAACCTCTACCAGCTTCCGACTGGGACGGCTGAATAGATTCTGCTATACGGGCCATAGCAGTATGATTCTGAATCGGAGTGCAGTATACATGTGGTTCAAGTGGAAATAGCTGCCGCTGTTGTCGACTGGACTCAGGGATCTATCGACGAGCACGGTCGTCGAGTGCACGCTGAAGGTTCTCCTGTGGGGTGTGCTCAGCCAAAGTGGCCAATCGCGCCGCCTCCAAGGCCCGAGCCTCAGAGGATTGGCCGACAACGGGCGTGTGGAGGGCCTCCACATTACGGCGGTGAAGTTCCTCCCTCTGCTGAGAAGAGAGAGTTTCAGGGTGGTACTCTTCATGAGCGCGTGACGGATCGCCGCTGCCATCGTTGTCGCCGTTGCAACGCATGCCAGGCGGACTGCGAGGCGTGTCAACCATCAGGACCTCCGCCACTGGGTCGCTGCTGTCGCACTCGGATAGGGTCTCGACAGAGCCAGTCGAACAGGCCATAGAGAGATTTGCCGGGCTCGATTGCCGCGACTTGAGGGGTGGCCGACTGACGCGCCACCGCATGCTTCACCCACCGCTGTAGCCGTGACCGACCGAATCGCTTGTGACGACGAATAGTGGGGAGCGAAGATGCCACGGGGGCCGACCAATACTGAGTCGACGGCTGCCACAGAAGGACGCTACGAACGCACGCGCAAAAGTGCGTCGTACCGCGGACAGGGAGTGCCTTGACTTCGAGAGGAGCTTCTTGAAGCCGAACGGAGTCGTCAGCGATGAAGACGAGCGCGCCAAGACAGATCTCTCGGCCCTCAGCCAAACCTCCATCAAAAACCATGATGAAAGGACTCGGAGAAATCGCAACCTCACCAGAAAGTCGCTAAGACACCGGCCCCACGGTGGGTGCCAACTGTCGTGGTACTAAGTCTGACAATAAAGTAGGGGGTAGGAATGTAAAGGCAAGATCCATGCTACAATGAGATTGTGCACGCAAGATCTACGAGTTCAAGCCCTTTGCGGTGGAAGTAACAGCCCTACGTCTCGGTGCCCGGAGGCTCGGTCCACTGGATTATGCGTGAACTTACAGGGGTGCGAGCCCCTGTGCCAGAGGAGGGGGATGGCTTATATGGAGTGCGCCAGGACCCCCACCATCCCACGTTACACAGGGTTCAATGTACTTTAAGACATGGCGTTATGGGTAACGGCAACAATAAAGTCATATAAATGATCATTAATACTACAGAGTGAATGCCTGGCCGTTGCTACCCCGGGCGGCTTTAGGCCTTCTATACTCTGAGTGGTTTCTTGTACTGTCGAGTGTTGGTATGCTTGGTCGAATGGAATTGGGGTATCCGAGTGGAGGTGTTGGTCGAGTGAGCATGCACTCATGTCATTCCGGTCGGTTTGAACTTGCTATCTTTTGACTATAGGGCAGTGTCCTTGGGAGGGGTGCTTAGATCAGGTCTATTTCCCTACCCTAGGTACACGGCATCGTCACTGTCCCCGTCGATCTAGATTCCGGCCGCCAATAAATACTACCTTGCTCACGTCGTCCCGCCTACATTCTCATCTACATCCTCCCCTTGCTTGCCCTCTCTCTCTCTCTCTCTCTCTCAAATCTCTACCATGGCGCTGCCGGTCTGCCCATGCACCGACGAGGAGTCGCCACCCCTCGAGGACGCTCACTCGATTAGCAGCGACGAGGACCCCTACGCGCCACCTGACCAGGTTGCGCCGGACCCCCAACTTTGGATTGGTTTTGGGGCCAGTACAATCTTTGTCTGTGGAAGTCGCTACCGCCAGCTGAGAAAGCCAGGCAAGTGGCGTTCAAGAAGGAGATGGCGAAGGAGGAAGCCAGGTACCAGGTGGCCTGTGAAGCCCATGATGCCGCCTAGAAAAACAAGGTGGTGGAGCTTTTGGGGCGGGCGCATCATCGTGCCGAGGAGGTGTACGATGACGGGTACTTTCCGAGGAAGGTCATAGGCGCTGGGCACCTCGTCGCTGCGTGGAGGTGGGCCAATAAGCTCCAGTGTGCCACCGACGAGGAGCTCTGGTGGGTGCCCAATGAAATGGCAAGATTGGTCGCGTGCGTCCGCCGGCAAGAGGCAGATCATACGTCAAGCGTTGCGAGGCGGAGGAGATAGAGTACTGCCTCCGCACTAGGAAGACGCCACGCACCAGGGAGCTGCTAGCGAGGGGCTGCTGGAATACTGGCCCCAGGAGGGATTATTCATTTTAGTATTGTTGGTTTTCAATTTTATGCATTGTACCTAGTAGTTAAGTATCATCACGTACATGTGATGATATTATATATATATTCTGTGATAATCTAATGAACAATTAATATATAGATATATATTATGAATTCCGTTTTCTATCTGTTTTGTATAATAATTTGAATCTAGCTATTATCATCCACATATACAGAATGGAAAGCATATATACACACATTGAAATAGAACATATAAGAATGGAAACCAGAGTACACACATTGATGCTGACTAGACGTGTACCCAGCTGCGACGCCATGTCGACAGCAGGCCAGCACCGATGGATCCTCTCTTGCTGTGCGGCGCGCCACGCCTCTCGCTCCGCGGTGCTCCAACGGTCTCGCCGTGCGGGCCTATCAATGCGGACGCGCCTAGCTTGCTCTATGGTGCGCCATCTATCATGTTGTGCGGCGAGCTGCAGCCTATCGGCGTTGACATGCCTATCTTGATCCGCGGCGCTCAAGTGCTATGCGCCAAAGGTCTGCTCAACCCTGGAGATGACGCACATCACGGTGTTGTCCATCGCGTTGCCGGGGAGCGCCTTGGCCTTGACGGGCCGTGGCGCCTGCTCGTTTTCCTCGTCGATGAGGTTAATGGTAGAGGCGGCGCTTTGGTGGGTTGGCATGCTTGGAAAAGGTGGATGTGCTACAGGTTGCGCTTGTAGCCTCCGTGCCTCGCGCGCTGCCTATGTGCAATATCGCTGGGTGGCAGGAAATGGGTGAGGAAATGGCGGGAAACGGTGTTGTGTTCATAAAACGCCATCAATTAATGGAAACTTAGCATAGAAGGAACATCGAGCTAGCACAAGAAGGAGATGATGATCAGATGAACATGAACCACACTAGGGAACCGTTTCTATTATTATCGCTATTCTCACACATTTCTGATTACAGACCTATTTGCCGCATATCACACACATCTTTTTATATTGAACCATTTCTGTTCTCTTGTCTCAACGCAAACAGTTCATCTGAGTGAACCGCATGCCGTATATCGCACACACCTTCATCTGGTTGCCCGTTTCTTTTGTGTTGCCTAATCACAAACAGTTCATCCGAGTGAACCGTATGCTATATATCACACAAACCTTCATCTGGCTGCCCGTTTCTTTTGTTCCTCCTCATCGCAAATAGTTAATTGAGGTGAAACATATGCCCTGCATCGCACACGCAACTAAAATCTGAATCGTGTTTGATGCATCCCCATCGCAAACGTTTTGCACATTTTTTGACAGTTTTTTTATACCACCGTTTGTGATTATGGCATCGCACACAGTTTCATCGAAGGGTCTCTGATCATAGTGTCGTGTTAGCAGCAACTTGCAGTAGCGGCCATGCAACAGATGCACTAGAGCTATAAGTTTTTGAAAGCTCAGAAAGAAACTAAGTGGGTGTGCATCCAACTCGCTTGATCACGAAGACCTAGGGAAATTTGAGGAAGCCCATCATTGGAATATACAAGCCAAGTTCTAAAATGAAAAATTCCCACTAGTATATGGAAGTGACAAAATCGGGGACTCTGTATCATGAAGATCATGGTGCTACTTTGAAGCACAAGTGTGGCAAAAGGATAGTAACATTGCCCATTCTCTCTTTTCTCTCATTTTTTATTTGGGCTCTTTGTCCTCTTTTCTCTCTCTCTCTCTTTTCGTCTGGAGTCTCATCCCGACTTGTGGGGCAATCATAGTCTCCATCATCCTTTCCTCACATGCGACACTGCTCTAATAATGAAGATGATCACACTTTTATTTACTTATAACTCAAGAATTACAACTCGATACTTAGAACAAAATATAACTCTGTATGAATGCCTCTGGTGGTGTATCGCGATGTGTAATGAATCAAGAGTGACATGTATAAAAATTATGAACGGTGGCTTTGCCACAAATACTATGTCAACTACATGATCATGCAAAGCAATATGACAATGATGAAGCGTGTTATAATAAACGGAACGGTGGAAAGTTGCATGGCAATATATCTCAGAATGGCTATGGAAATACCATAATAGGTAGGTATGGTGGCTGTTTTGAGGAAGGTATATGGTGGGTGTATGGCACCGGCGAAAGTTGCGTGGTACTAGAGAGGCTAGCAACGGTGGACAGGTGACAGTGCGTATAATCCATGGACTCAACATTAGTCATAAAGAACTCACATACTTATTGAAAAAATCTATTAGTTATTGAAACAAAGTATTACATGATTGCTCCTAGGGGGATAGATAGGTAGGAGAAGACCATCGCTCATCCCCGGCCGCCACTCATAAGGAAGACAATCAATAAATAAATCATGCCCTGACTTCATCACATAACGGTTCACCATAAGTGCATGTTACGGGAATCAGAAACTTTAACACAAGTATTTATACAATCCACAATTACTCACTAGCATGACTCTAATATCACCATCTTTATATCTCAAAACAATCATAAGGTATCAAACTTCTCATAGTATTCAATGCACTTGATACGTCTCCATCGTATCTACTTTTCCAAATACTTTTGACCTTGTTTTGGACTCTAACTTGCATGATTTGAATGGAATGAACCCGGACTGACGTTGTTTTCAGCAAAATTGCCCTGGTGTTATTTTTGTGCAAAAATAAAAGTTCTCGAAATGACCTGAAAATCAACAGAGACACGTTTTGGAATAAATAAAAATACTGGCGAAAGAATCAACACCAAGGGGTCCACACCCTGTCCACGAGGGTGCAGGGCGCGCCGCCCTGCCTCGTGGGCCCCCTAAGGCTCCACCGACGTCAACTACAACTCTATATATTCATGTTTAGGGAGAAAAAAGTAGGGAGACGGATTCATCGCATTTTACAATACGGAGCCGCCGCCAAGCCCTAATCTCTCTCGGGAGGGCTGATCTGGAGTCATTTCGGGGCTCCGGAGAGGGGAATCCGTCGCCATCATCATCATCATCAACCTTCCTCCATCACCAATTTCATGATGCTCACCACCGTGCGTGAGTAATTCCACCGTAGGCTTGCTGGACAGTGATGTGTTGAATGAGATTTATCATGTAATCGAGTTAATTTTGTTAGGGTTTGATCCCTAGTATCCATTATGTTCTAAGATTGATGTTGCTATGACTTTGCTATCCTTAATGCTTGTCACTAGGGCCCGAGTGCCATGATTTCAGATCTGAACCTATTATGTTTTCATGAATATATGTGAGTTCTTGATCCTATTTTGCAAGTCAATAGTCACCTACTATGTGTTATGATCCGGTAACCCCGAAGTGACAATAATCGGGACCACTCCCGGTGATGACTATAGTTTGAGGAGTTCATGTATTCACTAAGTGTTAATGCTTTGTTCTGGTATTATATTAAAAGGAGGCCTTAATATCCCTTAGTTTCCAATAGGACCTCGCTGCCACGGGAGGGTAGGACAAAATATGTCATGCAAGTTCTTTTACATAAGCACGTAGGACTATATTCAGAATACATGCCTACATTACATTGATGAACTGGAGCTAGTTCTGTGTCACCCTATGTTATAACTGTTACATGAGGAATCACATTCGACATAATTATCCATCACTGATCCATTGCCTACGAGCTTTTCACATATTGATCTTTGCTCAGTTACTTTTCCGTTGCCACTATTACAATCACTACAAAAACTACTACTGTTACTTTTGCCATTGTTACCGTTACTTCCATATTACTTTGCTGCAGATATTAAGTCTTTCAGGTGCGGTTGAATGGACAACTCAACTATTAATACTTGAGAATATTCTTTGGCTCCCCTTGTGTCGATTCAATAAATTTTGGTTGAATACTCTGCCGTCGAAAACTGTTGCGATCCCCCATACTTGTGGGTTATCAAGACTATTTTCTGGCGCCGTTGCCGGGAAGCATAGCTCTATTCTTTGAGTCACTTGGGATTTATATCTGCTGATCACTATGAGGAACTTGGAAGATGAAATAACCAAGATTTTCCCTCAACTACGAGGGGAGGTAAGGAACTGCCATCTAGCTCACTTGATTCTCCTTCTGTTTTGAGTAAACTTGTGACACCTACACCTGCTATTGATTCAGATATATCGCATGTTATTGATGATGCCACTTCTACAATGCAAGATGCTTATGATGATATTACTTCTATGCTTGATAACACTGTGCCATTAGGTGAATTTCTTGATGAACAACTTGTTAGGGTTAGAGAGAATGAAATTATTGAAAGTGATAATATTGATGAAAGTGATGATGAAGATTATACCCCTAGATATTAATTGCCTGATGTGCCTGAGGGTTATGTTATGGATGAAGAAAGTGCTAGAGATTTTTTAGCTTGCAAAGATAGATATGATCTTAAGAAATTGTTAGCTAAGCTGAAAGAAAAATCTTTGAATGCTAGAATGAAATATGACCCTGCTTTTTCTACTTCACCTATCTGTATTTTTGATAAGGATTATTATTTCTCTATTGATCCTGAGATAATTACTTTGGTAGAATTTGATCCTTTTTATGGCTATGAATATGAAACTGTTGTGGCACATCTTACTAAATTGAATGATATAGCCACCCTATTCACTAATGAGGAAAAAACGTTACTACTATATCCTTAAGTTATTTCCGTTCTCATTAAAGGGTGATGCTAAAACATGGTTTAATTCTCTTGATCCTCGTTGTGTGCATAGTCCCCAGGATATGATGTATTACTTCTCTGCTAAATATTTCCCCACTCATAAGAAACAAGATGCCTTAAGGGAAATATATAATTTTGTGCAAATTGAAGAAGAGAGTCCCCCCACAAGCTTGGGGGAGGCTTCTCCGATTACTTAATGCTTTGCCTGATCATCCTCTCAATAAAAATGAAATACTTGATATCTTTTATAATGGACTAACCAATGCTTCCAAAGACCACCTAGATAGTTGTGCTGGTTGTGTTTTTAGGGAAAGAAATGTTGATCAAGTTGAATTGCTATTGAATAATATGTTGAGTAATGATAATGATTAGACACTTCCTAAACCAACTCCTAAGCCAACTCCGAAGAAAAGGGGTATTCTATTTCTCAGTCCTGAAGATATGCAAGAGGCAAAGAAAGCTATGAAAGAAAACGGTATTAAAGCTGAAGATGTTAAGAATTTACCACCTATTGAAGAATTACATGGTCTTGATAACCCTACACAGGTAGTAAAGGTAAATTCTCTCTATAGATTTAATAAGGTTAAAATCCCATCTACTAAGTTTGCTAGCAAATGCTAGGATGAGTTTGGTAATTTTATTGTTAAACAAGAAGACTTCAATGCTTATGTTTGTAGACAATTGAAACGTAATGCTTATATGATTGAACACTTGAGTGATTATATGTCTAGAATTAAAGGTGAACTTAAACTTATTAGTAAACATGCTTCTATGGTTACCACTCAAGTAGAACAAGTGCTTAAAGCACAAGATGATTTGCAGTGAATTAAATAATAAGAAAAGGTATGATGGTGTTAGAGTTGTGACTAGAGGGGGTAAAATGACTTAGGAACCTTTGTATCCTAAGGGCCACCCTAAGAGAGTTGATCAAGATTCTCAGAGAACTAATGTTGATACACCTAGTCCTTCTAAAAGGAAGAAAAAGAAAAATGATAGGACTTTGCATGCTTCTAGTGAACCTGTTGTTGAGACACCTGAGAATCCCAATGATATTTCTATTTCTGATGCTGAAACACAATCTGGTAATGAACATGGACCTAGTGATAATATTAATGATGATGTTCGTGTTGATGCTCAACCTAGCAATGACAATGATGTAGAGATTGAACCTATTGTTGATCTTGATAACCCACAATCAAAGAATCAACATTATGATAAGAGAGACTTCATTGCTAGGAAGCACAGTAAAGAAAGAGAACCATGGGTTCAGAAACCCATGCCTTTTCCTCCTAAACCATCCAAGAAAAGGGATGATGAGGATTTTGAGCGCTTTGCTGAAAAGATTAGACATATCTTTTTGCGTATGAGTTTGACTGATATGCTTAAAATGAATCCTTATGCTAAGTATATGAAAGATATTGTTACAAATAAAAGGAAGATACCGGAAGCTGAAATTTCCACCATGCTTGTCAATTATACTTTTAAAGGTGGAATACCTAAGAAACTAGGAGATTCAGGAGTACCAACTATACCATGCTCCATTAAAAGAAACTATGTTAAAACTTCTTTATGTGATCTTGGGGCCGGTGTTAGTGTTATGCCTCTCTCTTTATATCGTAGACTTGATTTGAGTAAGTTGACACCTACTGAAATATCTTTGCAAATGGCTGATAAATCAACTCCTATACCTGCCGGTATGTGTGAGGATGTGCCTGTTGTGGTTGCAAACGTTACTTTTTAATGGACTTTGTTATTCTTGATATTCCCGAGGACGATAGTATGTCGATTATCCTTGGTAGACCCTTCTTGAATACTGCAGGGGCTGTTATTGACTGTAACAAAGGCAATGTCACTTTTCATGTTAATGCTAATGAGCATACGGTACACTTTCCGAGGAAACAGCCTGAAGTCAATAGTATCAATTCTATTGGAAAAATTTCGACGATAACTATTGGAGGTTTTGAATTCCCTCTTCCCACTGTCAAGAAGAAATATGATATTCTTATTGTTGGGGACATGCATATCCCCGTTGAGGTAACCTAGTGTTATTCGGAAATTCTCTGGTTTCATGTTATTCGGAAAGAGTTTGTTAACAAGACTTGATCAACCTTGTTAGTGGATTCCTTTTGATGAGCATGAGATGGATGAAGTTAGAAAGCGCAACTCTCTGTACCGTCCTTTTACTTTCTGTTATTTAGTTTAAATAAAGCAAAAATAGTATTTTCTGCCTATTTTCTGAATTATCCTTGCAATAAAAAATACCCTAAAAATAAAATTTCTCCAAATATCCTAAAAATTAAATATGTTTTTTTGTAGAATATTTAAGAATTATTGGCACTGACAACACACCAGGGGGCCACACCACCTGGCCACGAGGGTCCAGGGCACGCCCCCTGCCTCATGGACCCACATGGGCCCCCTCCACTTATTCCAGCACCCACACGCTTCGTCTTCCTCCAGAAAAAATCATCTCATAGCTCAAACCCGTGTTCTAGCTCATCTTGCTGCCATTTTCGATCTCATAGCTCAAAGCTCCATTCACAAAACTGCTTTGGGGGATTGTTCTTCGGTATGTGACTCCTCCAATGGTCCAATTAGTTTTTGTTCTAGTGCTTTATTTAATGCAAATTTTTGCTGCTTAGGTGACCCTGTTATTGAGCTTGCATGTCAAATTTATATGGTCCAAAGTAGTTTTAATGCATGATATGGCCTCTAGGCACTTGTAGGAGTCGTTGCTATCAATCTTGTTGAGTTTGGTTCACTTTTATTTTGAGTCACTAAATTTTTTAGAAATTTTTAGAGGAAGAAAATGTTGAATAGATTATTGAGAGGCTCCTCGAGCCGAAGCTCGAAGGATAAGCAGAATAAGGAGAATAAAAATCCCAAATACAATCTTCCTCGCACTGCGGAGGTTCGCCCGTGCGAATGGCCATGTGATGAGTTCTTGAGAGCAGTCGGGATTCATGATGACTTTTATTATTTGGCTGAGAATGCAGGCCTCACCGACTTCCTCCGCGACCAGCGCGAACAGTATCTCCTCCTCACTAATATTTTTGTGCAAACTTTTTATTTCCATGCTAAGAAATCACCACCCTCGATGGAGTTTCACTTATATGATGAGGTTAAGGACATGTCACTTCTTGATTTTTATCGGGTTTGCAAAATCCCCTTTGACGGCAGCATCGAGGAACCACATCGTAGCGATGTGGATGGGTTTATTGATAGACTTGTTGTAGGAGAAACTAGGAAAATTTCAGATGCAAGAATTACCAGTATACATTTTCCTGTTCTTCGTTACTTTGCGATATTTGCTAGTAGATGCTTAATTGGTCAAGGGAATAGTGGAAATCTCAGTGCTCCTGATATTTTTATTTTGTGGCATGCTTTGTTTTGTGATACTACTTTCAGCTTAGGCGCTACTGTTGCTAAATGATTAAATCTGAACTGAACAAAGGGACGCATCTTCGGGGGCATCTTTGCTTCACGTCTTGCTGAACACTTTGGGATACCTATTAGGCATTATGAGAAAGAGGAAAAGTTGTTGCCCCCTATTTTTCTAGATTATAAGAGTATGGTAGCACATGATTTTATTGTTAAAGATAAGAAGAAGATGCTTAAATATAAATTGATATTTGATAAAACTTATTGTGAGATTATTACCTTGCATGCACCCTCTATGTTTAACATACTTTCAGGCACGTACCTCATCTTACCCGTAGCCATTTATGCATACTGGAGACTGATACAAGCCCAGAGCCTGAGCCGGAGCCACCACTTGATCCTTATCGTCAGTCTGTCTATCAGTGGGATCCGGAGGAGATCGCAAACCAATGGCACCCTGAGGACCCTCCTCAATACACCGAAGAGAGTAGCTTCGATCTGTGGCCATATACCAACTTAGGACAAAATACTAAGTTTGGGTGAGTACGTATTTCTCACCGACATTACATTCATGTTCACACACTCATTCTAAGTTGACGGTCCTCATACTTTTTCATTGTACTATCCATGCTAGTTTATTTTCGTTTCTAAGCCTTCTTCTTGTGTGTTTGCAAAACCTTATTAAAAAAAGATTAGATGTAGCTTTTAGCTAGTATACTTTCCATGCTTTTAGTAGTAGTAGTAACTAAAAGAAAACCCAAAAAGATTTCTCGTTCTTCTTTTGCTTGTTGGGAGCTTTCTCGTGTAAATAGTTTTATTTCTTTTCTTTGGGGGTCGAGAGGAGAAGACCATGATGAAAATGTTGAGTTGCTCTCATATGCATTATTGTTGATCTAACCAAGAGCCCATATTACCTTGTCTTCTCCCTTGTATTAAATGCTTGCAGATTCCAGCTTAGTCCAATGCACGTGCACTATTATTATTATCCACACCGTTCAGTCGTGCAAGTGAAAGGCAATAATGACGATATATGATGGACTGATTGAGATGAGAAAAGCTGGTATGAACTCGACCTATCTTTTTTTGTAAATATGATTAGTTCATCGTTCCTGATTCAGCCTATTATGAATGAAACCTGTTTGCAATGACAATTAGAGATTATAGGTCCTCATGCCATGCTTAATTAGCTAGGAGTTTATAATGGTTGACCTCGCATGCCAACATGCTATTAAAATGGTTGTGATTGTTGGAAATATGCCCTAGAGGCAATAATAAATTGATTAATATTATATTTCCTTATTCATGATAATCGTTTATTATCCATGCTAGAATTGTATTGATAGGAAACTCAGATACATGTGTGGATACATAGACAACACCATGTCCCTAATAAGCCTCTAGTTGACTAGCTCGTTGATCAATAGATGGTTACGGTTTCCTGACCATGGACATTGGATGTTGTTGATAACGGGATCACATCATTAGGAGAATGATGTGATGGACAAGACCCAATCCTAAGCCTAGCACAAAGATCGTGTACTTCGTATGCTAAACCTTTTCTAATGTCAAGTATCATTTCCTTAGACCATGAGATTGTGCAACTCCCGGATACCATAGGAATACTTTGGGTGTGCCAAACATCACAACGTAACTGGGTGGCTATAAAGGTACACTACAGGTGTCTCCGAAAGTGTCTGTTGGGTTGGCACGAATCGAGACTGGGATTTGTCACTCCGTGTAAACGGAGAGGTATCTTTGGGCCCACTCGGTAGGACATCATCATAATGTGCAGAATGTGACCAAGGAGTTGATCACGGGATGATGTGTTACGGAACGAGTAAAGAGACTTGCCGGTAACGAGATTGAACAAGGTATTGTACCACTAGACAAAGGGAATTGTATACGAGATTGATTGAATCCTCGACATCGTGGTTCATCCGATGAGATCATCGTGGAACATGTGGGAGACAACATGGGTATCCAGATCCTGCTGTTGGTTATTGGCCGGAGAGTTATCTCGGCCATGTCTACATGACTCCCGAACCCGTAGGGTATACACACTTAAGGTTCGATGATGCTAGGGTTATAGGGAATAGATATACATGGTTACCTAATGTTGTTCGGAGTCCCGGATGAGATCTCGGACGTCACGAGGAGTTCCAGAATGGTCCGGAGGTAAAGATTAATATATAGGAAGTATGGTTTTGGCCACCGGAAGTGTTCCGGGCATCACCGGTAGTGTACCGGGACCATCGGAGGGGTCCGGGGGTCCACCAGGTGGGGCCACCAGCCCCGGAGGCCTACATGGGCCAATAGTGGGAAGGGACCAGCCCCTAAGTGGGCTGGGGCGCCTCCCCACCAAGGCCCATGCACCTAAGGGGAAGAGGGGGCAAACCCTAAGGGTAGATGGGCCTTAAGGCCCATGCCTGGTGCGCCTCCCTCTCCCCCTCCACTTGGCCGCCACCCTAGATGGGATTGGGGCTGGCCGCCGCCCCTAGGGTGGAACCCTAGGTGGGGCGCACCCCTCCCTCTCCCCTATATATACTTGAGGACTTGGGGCTGCCAACAGATGAGTTCCTCTCCTTCTTGGCGCAGCCCTGCCCCTCTCCCTCCTCGTCTCTTGCGGTGCTTGGAGAAGCCCTGCTGGAGTACCACGCTCCTCCACCACCACCACGTCGTCGTGCTGCTGCTGGATGGAGTCTTCCCCAACCTCTCCTTCTCCCCTTGCTGGATCAAGGCGTATGAGACGTCACCGGGCTGTACGTGTGTTGAACACAGAGGTGCCGTCCGTTCGGCACTAGGATCATCGGTGATTTGGATCATGACGAGTACGACTCCATCAACCCCATTCTCTTGAACGCTTCCGCGTAGCAATCTACAAGGGTATGTAGATGCACTCTCCTTCCCTCGTTGGTAGACTTCTCCATAGATTGATCTTGGTGATGCGTAGAAAATTTTGAATTTCTGCTACGTTCCCCAACAGTGGCATCATGAGCTAGGTCTATGCGTAGTTTCTATGCACGAGTAGAACACAAAGTAGTTGTGGGAATTGATTTTGTTCAATATGCTTACCGTTACTAGTCCAATCTTGATTCGACGGCATTGTGGGATGAAGCGGCCCGGACCGACCTTACACGTACTCTTACGTGAGACTGGTTCCACCGACTGACATGCACTAGTTGCATAAGGTGGCTAGCGGGTGTTTTTCTCTCCCACTTTAGTCGGATCGGATTCGATGAAAAGGGTCCTTATGAAGGGTAAATAGCAATTGGCATATCACGTTGTGGTTTTTGCGTAGGTAAGAAACGTTCTTTCTAGAAACCCATAGCAGCCACGTAAAACATGCAAATAACAATTAGAGGACGTCTAACTTGTTTTTGCAGGGTATGCTATGTGATGTGATATGGCCAAGAAGAATGTGATGAATGATATGTGATGTATGAGATTGATCATGTTCTTGTAATAGGAATCACGACTTGCATGTCGATGAGTATGACAACCGGCAGGAGCCATAGGAGTTGTCTTTATTTATGTATGACCTGCGTGTCATTGAAAAACGCCATGTAATTACTTTACTTTATTGCTGACCGGTAGCCATAGTAGTAGAAGTAATAAGTTGGCGAGACAACTTCATGGAGACACAATGATGGAGATCATGGTGTCATGCCGGTGACGACGATGATCATGGAGCCCCGAAGATGGAGATCAAAAGGAGCAATATGATATTGGCCATATCATGTCACTATTTGATTACATGTGATGTTTATCATGTTTATACATCTTATTTGCTTAGAATGACGGTAGCTTAAATAAGATGATCCCTCACTAAAATTTCAAGAGAAGTGTTCTCCCTAAGTATGCACCGTTGCGAAAGTTTGTCGTTTCGAAGCACCACGTGATGATCGGGTGTGATAGATTCTTACGTTCGAATACAACGGGTGTTGACGAGCCTAGCATGTACAGACATGGCCTCGGAACACATGCGAAACACTTAGGTTAACTTGACGAGCCTAGCATGTACAGACATGGCCTCGGAACACGGAGGACCGAAAGGTCGAACATGAGTCGTATAGAAGATGCGATCAACATGAGATGTTCACCCATGATGACTAGTCCGTCTCACGTGATGATCGGACGCGGCCTAGTTGATTCGGATCATGTATCACTTAGATGACTAGAGCAATGTCTATCTGAGTGGGAGTTCATAAGTGAACTTAATTATCCTGAACATAGTCAAAAGGTCTTCGCAAATTATGTCGTAGCTCGCGCTTCAGTTCTACTGTTTAGATATGTTCCTAGAGAAAAATTAGTTGAAAGTTGATAGTAGCAATTATGAAGACAGTAGAAGGCTTATGTCCTTAATGCACCGCTCAGTGTGCTGAACCTTGAACATCGTCTGTGGATGTTGCGAACATCTGACATACACGTTTTGATGACTACATGATAGTTCAGTGCGTAATGCTAAATGGTTTAGAACTGAGGCACCAAAGACGTTTTTGAAACATCGCAGAACATATGAGATGTTCCAAGGACTGAAATTGGGATTTCAGGCTCGTGCCCACGTCAAGAGGTATAAGACCTCCGACGATTTTCTTAGCCTGCATAATAAGGGAGAAAAGCTCAATCTTGAGCTTGTGCTCAGATTGTCTGAGTACAACAATCGCTTAAATTGAGTGGGAGTTGATCTTCCAGATGAAATAGTGATGGTTCTCCAAAGTCACTGCCACCAAGCTACTAGAGCTTCGTGATGAACTATAACATATCAGGGATAGATATGATCCTTGAGCTATTCGCGACACCGCGAAAGTAGAAATCAAAAGGGAGCATCAATCGTTGATGGTTAGTAAAACCACTAGTTTCAAGAAGGGCAAGGGCAAGAAAGGGATACTTCATGGAACAACAAATCAGTTGTTGTTCTAGTGAAGAAACCCAAAGTTGAACCCAAGCCCAAGACTAAGTGCTTCTGTAATAAGGGGAATAGTCACTGAAGCAGAACCACCCTAGATACTTGGTAGATGAGAAGGCTGGCAAGGTCGACAGAAGTATATTAGATATGCATTATAATGTGTACTTTACTAGTACTCCTAGTAGCACCAGGGTATTAGATACTGGTTCGGTTGCTAAGTGTTAGTAACTCGAAACAAAAGGCTACGGAATAAACACAGACTAGCTAAAAGGTGAGATGACGATATGTGTTGGAAGTATTTCCAAGGTTGATCAAATATTGTACGCTCCCTCTACCATCGAGATTGGTATTAAAACCTAAATAATTGTTATTTGGTGTTTGCGTTGAGCATAGACATGATTGGATTATGTCTATCGCGATACGGTTATTCATTTAAGGAGAATAATGGTTACTCTGTTTATTTGAATAATACCATCCCGATCGTAGTGATACACATTTTCATGCCAAAGGTATAAGATAGTAATGATAGTACCACACAAATGTGGCACTGCAGTTTGAGTCATATTGGTATAAAACGCATGAAGAAGCTCCAAGTTGATGGATCTTTGGACTCACTCATTTTTGAAAGGATTGAGACATGCGAACCATGTTTGTTGGTAGATATGCATGAAGAAACTCTATACAAATGGATCGTTTGGACTCACTTGATTTTGAATCACTTGAGACATGCAAATCATACCACATGGGCAAGATGACTGAAAAGCCTCGTTTTCAGTAAGATGGAACAAGAAAGCAACTTGTTGGAAGTAATACATCTTGATGTGCGCAGTCCAATGAGTGCTGAGGCATGTAGTGGATATCGTTATGTTCTTACTTCACAGATGATTTGAGTAGATACTGAATATATTTACTTGATGAAACATAAGTCTGAATTATTGAAAGGTTCAAGTAATTTCAGAGTGAAGTTGAACACCATCGTGACAAGAGGATAAAATGTCTATGATATGATCATAGAGATGAATATCTGAATTACGAGTTTGGCACAGACATTGTGGAAATTGTTTCACAACTAATACAGCCTGGAACATCATAGTTTGATGGTGTGTCCGAACATCATAACTGCACCATATTGGATATGATGCATACCATGATGTCTCTTATCGAATTACCATGATAGTTTATGGGTTAGGCATTAGAGACAGCCACATTCACTTTAAATAGGGCACCACGTAATTCCGATGAGATGACACCGTATGAACTATGGTTTAGAGAAACCTAAGCTCTCATTTCCTAAAAGTTTGGGGTTGTAACGCTTATTTGAAAAAGTTTTAGGCTAATAAGCTTGAACCCAAAGCGGATAAATGCATCTTCATAGGACACCCAAAACAGTTGGGTATACCTCCTGTCTCAGATCCGAAAGCAATAGGGATTGTTTCTGAAATCGGGTCCTTTCTCGAGAAAACGGTTTCTCTCGAAAGAATTGAGTGGGAGGATGGTGGAGACTTGATGAGGTTATTGAACCGTCACTTCAACTAGTGCGTAGCAGGGCACAGGGAGTTGTTCCTGTGGCACCTACACCAATTGAAGTGGAATCTTATGATAGTGATCATGAAACTTCAAATCAAGTCACTACCAAACCTCGTAGGATGACAAGGATGCGTACTACTTCAGAGTGGTACGTAATCCTGTCTTGGAAGTCATGTTGCTAAACAACAATGAACCTATGAGCTATGGAGAAGCGATGGTGGGCCCGGATTCCAAAAAAAATGGCTCGAGGCCATAAAATCCGGGAGAGGATCCATGTATGAAAACAAAGTGTAGACTTTGGAAGAACTACTTGATAGTCGTAAGGCTGTTGGGTGCAGATGGATTTTAAAAGGAAGACAGACAATGATGGTAAGTGTCACCATTGAGAAAGCTCGACTTGTCGTTAAGATGTTTCCCGACAAGTTCAAGGAGTTAACTATGATGAGACTTTCTCACATGTAGCGATGCTAAAAGTCTGTTGGAATTATGTTAGCAGTTACTGCATTATTTATGAAATCATGCAGATATGATGTCAAAACATTGTTTCCTCGATGATTTTCTTGAGGAAAGGTTGTATGAGATACAACCAGAAGGTTTTTTCAATCCTGGAAAAATGCTAACAAGTATGCAAAGCTCCAGCAATCCTTCTAAGGACTGGAGTAAGCATCTCGGAGTTGGAATGTACGCTTTGATGATATGATCAAAGATTTTGGGTTTATACATAGTTTATGAGAAACTTGTATTTCCAAAGAAGTGAGTGGGAGCACTATAAAATTTCTGATGGGTATATGTTGTTGACATATTGTTGATTGGAAATGATGTAGAATTTCTGGAAAGCATATAGGGTTATTTGAAAAGTGTTTTTCAATGGAAAACCTGGATTAAGCCACTTGAACATTGAGCATCAAGATCTATAAGGATAGATCAAAACCCTTAATGGTACTTTCAAATGAGCACATACCTTGACATGATCTTGAAGGTGTTCAAGATGGATCAGTCAAAGAAGGAGTTCTTGCCTGAATTGTAAGGTATGAAGTTAAGACTTAAAGCTCGACCACGGCAGAATAGAGAGAAAGGACGAAGGTCGTCCCCTATGCTTAGACATAGGCTCCATAGTATGCTATGCTATGTACCACACCTGATGTGTGCCTTGCCACATGTTTGGCAAGAGGGTACAAAGGTGATCAAGGAGTGGATCACCAAACAGCGGTCAAAATTGTCCTTGGAGAAAATAAGGACATGTTTCTCGATTATGGAGGTGATAAAGAGTTCGGCGTAAAGGGTTACGTCGATGCAAGCCTTAACACCTATCCGAATGACCGAATAGCAAACCGGATACGTATAGTGGAGAAACCATTTGGAATAGCTCCAAGTGGAACGTGGTAGCAGCATCTACGATATGACATAAAGTTTTGCGAAATACATAGGGATCTGAATGTTGCAGACCCGTTGACTACAACCTCTCTCACAAGCATAACATGATCAAACCCAGAACTCATTGAGGGTTAATCACATAGTGATGTGAACTAGATTATTGACTCTAGTAAACTCTTTGGATGTTAGGGACATGGTGATGTGACCTGTGATCACATGGCAATGTGAACTAGATTATTGACTCTAGTGCAAGTGGGAGACTGTTGGAAATATGCCCTAGAGGCAATAATAAATTGATTATTATTATATTTCCTTGTTCATGATAATCGTTTATTATCCATGCTAGAATTGTATTGATAGGAAACTCAGATACATGTGTGGATACATAGACAACACCATGTCCCTAGTAAGCCTCTAGTTGACTAGCTCGTTGATCAATAGATGGTTACGGTTTCCTGACCATGGACATTGGATGTCGTTGATAATGGGATCACATCATTAGGAGAATGATGTGATGGACAAGACCCAATCCTAAGCCTAGCACAAAGATCGTGTAGTTCGTATGCTAAAGCTTTTCTAATGTCAAGTATCATTTCCTTAGACCATGAGATTGTGCAACTCCCGGATACCGTAGGAATACTTTGGGTGTGCCAAACGTCACAGCGTAACTAGGTGGCTATAAAGGTACACTATAGGTATCTCCGAAAGTGTCTGTTGGGTTGGCACGAATCGAGACTGGGATTTGTCATTCCGTGTAAACGGAGAGGTATCTCTGGGCCCACTCGGTAGGACATCATCATAATGTGCACAATGTGACCAAGGAGTTGATCACGGGATGATGTGTTACAGAACGAGTAAAGAGACTTGCCGGTAACGAGATTGAACAAGGTATCGGGATACCGACGATCGAATCTCGGGCAAGTATCGTACCATTAGACAAAGGGAATTGTATACGGGATTGATTGAATCCTCGACATCGTGGTTCATCCGATGAGATCATCGTGGAACATGTGGGAGCCAACATGGGTATCCAGATCCCGCTATTGGTTATTGGCCAAAGAGTTATCTCGGCCATGTCTGCATGACTCCCGAACCCATAGGGTCTACACACTTAAGGTTCGATGACGCTAGGGTTACAGGGAATAGATACACGTGGTTACCGAATGTTGTTCGGAGTCCTGAATGAGATCCCGGACATCACGAGGAGTTTCGGAATGGTCCGGAGGTAAAGATTAATATATAGGAAGTATGGTTTTGGCCACCGGAAGTGTTCCGGGCATCATCGGTAGTGTACCGGGACCACCGGAGGGGTCCGGGGGTCCACCAGGTGGGGCCACTAGCCCCGGAGGCCTACATGGGCCAATAGTGGGAAGGTACCAGCCCCTAAGTGGGATGGAGCGCCTCCCCACCAAGGCCCATGCGCCTAAGGGGAAGAGGGGGCAAACCCTAAGGGCAGATGGGCCTTAAGGCCCATGCCTGGTGCGCCTCCCTCTCCCCCTCCACTTGGCCGCCACCCTAGATGGGATTGGGGCTGGCCGCCGCTCCTAGGGTGGAACCCTAGGTGGGGCGCACCCCTCCCTCTCCCCTATATATACTTGAGGACTTGGGGCTGCCAACAGATGAGTTCCTCTCCTTCTTGGCGCAGCCCTACCCCTCTCCCTCCTCGTCTCTTGCGGTGCTTGGCGAAGCCCTGCTGGAGTACCACGCTCCTCCACCACCACCACGCCGCCGTGCTGCTGCTGGATGGAGTCTTCCCCAACCTCTCCTTCTCCCCTTGCTGGATCAAGGCGTAGGAGACGTCACCGGGCTGTATGTGTGTTGAACACGGAGGTGTCGTCCGTTCGGCACTAGGATCATCGGTGATTTGGATCACGACGAGTACGACTCCGTCAACCCCGTTCTCTTGAATGCTTCCGCGTAGCGATCTACAAGGGTATGTAGATGCACTCTCCTTCCCTCGTTGGTAGACTTCTCCATAGATTGATCTTGGTGATGTGTAGAAAATTTTGAATTTCTGCTACGTTCCCCAATAGTGATGTGGTATGATAGGGTGGTATCCTCCTTTGAATGATTCGAGTGGCTTGACTTGGCACATGTTCACGCATGTAGTTGAAACAAAATCAACATAGCCTCCATGATATTTATGTTCATGGTGAATTATATCCTACTCATGCTTGCACTTAGTGTTGATTAATTTTAATGCATGTTCATGACTATTGTCGCTCTCTAGTTGGCCGCTTCCCGGTCTCTTTCTAGCCTTCACTTGTACTAAGAGGGAATACTACTTGTGCATCCACTTCCATAAACCTCAAAGTTATTCCATATGAGTCCACCATGAACATAAATTTGTATGTGCCAAACTCTAAACCTTCAAATGAAATTCTGTTTTGTATGCTCGAATAGCTCATGTATCAACTAGGGTTGCCTATATCTTCCATGCTAGGTGGGTTATTCTCACGATGAGTGGACTCCTCTCATCATTCACGAGAAAATGGATGGTAATCGGGATGCCCAGTCCCATGCTTAAATTAAAATAATTGCAAACAAAACTCCCCCAGGATTGTTGTTAGTTGGACGCACCCGTTGTCTTGGACAAGCCATGGATTGATGTTTGTTGGTGGTGGGAGAGTATAAACTTAACCATTCTGTATGGGAACTGCCTATAATGTGTGTAGCATGGAAGATATCGAGATCTCTTGGTTTTTATGTTGACAATGAAAGTATTCCACACAAAATATTATTCATCTCTATTTCAAAACTCGAGCTCTGGCACCTCTACAAATCTCTGCTTCCCTCGGAGAAGGGCTATCTATTTACTTTAATGTTGAGTCATCATCCTCTTATTAAAAAGCACCAGTTGGAGAGCACCTCTGTCATGTGCATGCATTACTATTAATTTACATTTAGTATGACTATGACTGGATCTCTTCTACCATGAATTACAATGTCTAGTCAGTCCTTGAGCTTCAGAGGTGCTCTGCATTTATGTTTTGCAGTCTCAGAAGGGGCTAGCGAGATACCATCTTATTATATTATATTATGATTGTTTTGAGAAAGTGTTGTCATCCGAGATTTATTAGTATAGCTCGCTAGTTGATTATGCCATTGATATGAGTAAACATGAGACCTAAATGTTATTGTGAATATGGTTAGTTCATAATCTTTGCTGAAAACATGAATGCTGGATTTACATATTTACAACAACAAGATCAAACAAAGTTTGTAAAAGTTTTTCTTTATCACTTTCAGTTTGTCAACTGAATTGCTTGAGGACAAGCAAAGGTTTAAGCTTGGGGGAGTTGATATGTCTCCATCGTATCTACTTTTCCAAACACTTTTGACCTAGTTTTGGACTCTAATTTACATGATTTGAATGGAGCTAACCCATACTGGTCTTGTTTACAGCAGAATTGCCATGGTGTTATTTTTGTGCAGAAATAAAAGTTCTCGGAATGACCTGAAAATCAAGGGAGACACGTTTTGGAATATATAAAAAATACTGGCGAAAGAATCAACACCAGGGGGTCCACACCCTGTCCACGAGGGTGCAGGGCGCGCCCCTGCCTCGTGGGCCCCCTAAGGCTCCATCGACGTCAACTCCAACTCTATATATTCGCGTTTGGGGAAAAATCAGGGAGAAGGATTCATCGCGTTTTACGATACAAAGCCGCTGCCAAGCCCTATTCTTTCATGGGAGAGCTGATCTGGAGTCCGTTCGGGGTTCCGGAGAGGGGAATCTGTCAACATCGTCATCATCAACCTTCCTCCATCACCAATTTCATGATGCTCACCGCCGTGCATGAGTAATTCCATCGTAGGCTTACTGGACGGTGATGGGTTGGATGAGATTTATCATGTAATCAAGTTAGTTTTGTTAGGGTTTGATCCCTAGTATCCATTATGTTCTAAGATTGATGTTGCTATGACTTTGCTATGCTTAATGCTTGTCACTAGGGCCCGAGTGCCATGATTTCTGATCTGAACCTATTATGTTTTCATGAATATATGTGAGTTCTTGATCCTATTTTGCAAGTCAATAGTCACCTACTAGGTGTTATGATCTAGTAACCCCGAAGTGACAATAATCGGGACCACTCCCGGTGATGACTATAGTTTGAGGAGTTCATGTATTCACTAAGTGTTAATGCTTTGTTCTGGTATTATATTTAAAGGAGGCCTTAATATCCCTTAGTTTCCAATAGGACCCCGCTGCCATGGGAGGGTAGGACAAAAGATCATGCAAGTTCTTTTCCATAAGCACGTATGACTATATTCGGAATACATGTCTACATTACATTGATGAACTGGAGCTAGTTCTGTGTCAGCCTATGTTATAACTGAAAGTGCAACTATCCCTGGGTGGTTTTGGTAATTCCTAACAACATATAGCTCATTGAGCTAACATTATTCCAAGATTAATATTTCAGGAAAAGCTCAATGAATGGCATGGCATGGATGAGGAAAGTGGATCCCTCAAAATTCTAAGGACAGAAAGTTTGGCTCAAGCTTGTAGCTCAAGACTCTACATTTTATATTTTAGTGATCCAAGATCACATTGAGTCTATAGGAAAAGCCAATACTATCAAGGAGGGATGAGGTGTTGTTTAATGGCTTGCTTGCTCAAAATATTTAGTGATATGCTCCAAAATCCTCAACTACCTTCCCAAATCCACATATGACCTAAACCAAAAGTCAAACTCGGCCCCACCAATTCTTTCTATCCGGCGCCACCGAGTTTCAAATGTCATAGCCACTGCCACAAACCCTAGGCAAATCGGTCTCACCGATAGGGATCTCGGTCTCACCGAGATGGGATTGTAATCTCTCTGTTTCCCTTCGTAACGTTTCGGTCTTGCCGAGATGAGCAATCGGTCCCACCGAGATTGCAATGTAAACTCTATGTTTCCCTTTTGTAACATTTCGGTCTCACCGAGATGAGCGAATCGGTCCCACTGAGTTTACCTGACCAACTCTCTGGTTAGCTTATTACCAAAATCGGTCCCACCGAGTTTGTGTAATCGGTCACACCGATATTACGTTATGCCCTAACCCTAACCATATCAGTCCCACCGAAAATCCTAACGGTCACTAGGTTTGCTGAATTGGTCTGCCCGAGTTTAACCATTCGGTCCCACCGAGTTTGGCAAATTGTGTGTAATGGTTAGATTTTGTGTGGAGGCTATATATACCCCTCCTCCCACTCTTGATTCATGCAGAGAGCCATCAGAACATACCTACACTTCTAATACACATTTTCTGAGAGAGAACCACCTACACTTGTGTTGAGGTCTAGATATTCCATTCCAACCATATGAATCTTGATCTCTAGCCTTCCCCAAGTTGCTTTCCACTCAAATCTTCTTTCCACCAAATCCAAATCCTGTGAGAGAGAGTTGAGTGTTGGGGAGACGATCATTTGAAGCACAAGAGCAAGGAGTTCATCATCAACACACCATTTGTTACTTCTTGGAGAGTGGTGTCTCCTATATTGGCTAGGTGTCACTTGGGAGCCTCTGAAAAGATTGTGGAGTTGAACCAAGGAGTTTGTAAGGGCAAGGAGATCGCCTACTTTGTGAAGATCTACTGCTAGTGAGGCAAGTCCTTCGTGGGCGACGGTCGTGATGGAATAGACAAGGTTGCTTCTTCGTGGACCCTTCATGGGTGGAGCCCTCCGTGGACTCGCGCAACCGTTACCCTCCGTGGGTTGAAGTCTCCATCAACGTGGATGTACGATAACACCACCTATCGGAACCACGACAAAAACATCCGTGTCTCCAATTGCGTTTGAATCCTCCAAACCCTTCCCTTTACATTCTTGCAAGTTGCATGCTTTACTTTCCGCTGCTCATATACTCTTTTGCATGCTTGCTTGAATTGTGTGGAGATTGCTTGACTGGTGCTAAGATAGCTAAAATCTGCCAAGATCTAAAATTGGGAAAAGGCTAGATTTTTATTTGGTCAAGTAGTCTAATCACCCCCCCCCCCTCGCCTCTAGACATACTTTCGATCCTACAATAACTGTTACATGAGGAATCGCATCCGACATAATTATCCATCATTGATCCATTGCCTACGAGCTTTTCACATATTGATCTTTGCTTAGTTACTTTTTCGTTACCACTATTAAAATCACTACAAAAACTACTACTGTTACTTTTGCCATTGTTACCGTTACTTCCATATTACTTTGCCGTAGATATTAAGTCTTTCAGGTGTGGTTGAATTGACAACTCAACTATTAATACTTGAGTATATTCTTTGGCTCCCCTATGTCGAATCAATAAATTTGGGTTGAATACACTAAACTCGAAAACTGTTGCGATCCACTATACTTGTGGGTTATCAGCACTTCAGGTGAAAGTTTTTATTATATCCCTCTTGGATGTCTATCATATTAGGACTAAATTCATAACCAAAGCAAATTACCGATGCGGCTTGAAGCTACATCGGTATTTCCCCAAAGAGGAAGGGATGATGCAGCACACCGACGGTAGGTATTTCCCTTAGTGATGAGGCCAAGGTTATCGAACCAGTAGGAGAACCAAGCAACAATACGTAAACGGCACCTGCACACAAATAACAAATACTCACAACCCGACGTATTAAAGGGGTTGTCAATCCCTTTCGGGTAACGACGCCAAAAATTGGCAAACAGACATGAATAAATTGTAGTAGATTGATAGATCGAACGCCAAAAAATAAAGTGCAACAAGGTATTTTTGTATTTTTGGTTTAATAGATCTAAAAATAAAATAGATCGCAAAGGCAAATACTATGAGAAAGAGACCCCAGGGGCCGTAGGTTTCACTAGTGGCTTATCTCGAGAAAAATAGCAAACGGTGGGTGAACAAATTACTGTTGGGAAATTGATAGAACTTCAAATAATCATGAAAATATCCAGGCAATGATCATTATAAAGGCATCATGTCCAGATTAGTAGGCATACTCCTGCATGCATCTACTACTATTACTCCACACATCGACCACTATCCAGCATGCATCTAGTGTATTATGTTCATGGAGAAATGGAGTAATGCAATAAGAACGATAACATTATTTAGACAAGATATATTTATGTAGAAATAGACCCCATCATTTTATCCTTAGTAGCAACGATACATACGTGTCAGATCCCCTTTTGTCACTGGGATCAAGCATCGTAAGATTGAACCCACTACAAAGCACCTCTTCCCATTGCAAGATAAATAGGTCAAGTTGGCCAAACAAAACCCAATTATCAGAGAAGAAATACGAGGCTATAAGCAATCATGCATATAAGAGATCAAAGAAGATTCAAATAACTTTCTTGGATAAAAAGATAGATCTGATCATAAACTCAACGTTCATCTGATCCCAACAAACACATCATAAAAAGAGTTACATCATATGGATCTCCAAGATACCATTGTATTGACAATCAAATGAGAGAGAGCAAGCCATCTAGCTACTAACTACGGACCCGAAGGTCTACAAAATACTACTCACACATCATCGGAGAGGCACCAATGGAAGTGGTGAACCCCTCCGTGATGGCGTCTAGATTGGATTTGGTGGTTCTGGACTCTACGACGGCTGGAATTGATTTTCGTCGGCTCCCCTAGGGTTTCTGGAATATTGGGGTATTTATAGAACAAAGAGGCGGTCTCGGGGGCACCCGAGGTGGGCACAACCCACCAGGGCACGCCTGGGCCTCCAGGCGTGCCCTGGTAGGTTGTGGTCCCCTCGGAGCAACCCAGGCGCTTCTCCGGCCCATTGGATGTCTTCTGGTCCAAAAAAATCCACAAAAAGTTTCACTGTGTTTGAACTCTGTTTGGTATTGATTACCTGTGATGTAAAAACATGCAAAAAATAGCAACTGGCACTTGGTACTATGTCAATAGGTGTAGCGACTCGACCTCAGATGGTCAAGTCTCTGTGCTTCAGTGTCATCCATGGATCGGTAATGCTGACACACACAGTACTCGAAGGATTTATAATAGAGTGGCAATCACACACCTATTACATCGAATGTCACACCCTAGCTAGTTCATGCATTAGAGTGATTCTATCATGTTTAAATTTCCCAGAAAGATGAAATGGGGATGATAGAACCCCCAGCAGCCCCCCTGGAACAACTAGGGTTTACAAAAAACTTTTTCAATGAACCTGAAATGCCCTTCTAAAAAGTCCACCCTTTTTGTTTTGGCTTAAAACCTTTGACAAAAATGGTGAACATTTTTCTAGGACATCTTAAGGTCATTGGATTAATTCATATAGTATTTGCATTTGGGCATTTAAATGCTATAAAATATTTTGGATGCTCAAATAATCATAAACTAAAATGTTTACTGTTGGATATATTCTAAGCAGTAGCCATGATCAATTTTAAGATGTTTGGAAATGCCCTGGCATTTTTAATAAAGCCCTAAAGTTACAGAAATAATGGAAAAATAGAAAACAGAAACAAATAAGAGAGGGAGAGAGTTACCTGGACCTACCTGCTATGCAGCCCACTTGGCCGGCCTAGCTGGTAGCCCAGCCAACTGGCCCAGCCCTCCACCGCCTCCTCCCCTATCGTCTTCCTCCTTTGCCAGGAGGATGGGCGCGTGCCCGACGCGCGCGCACCACCGTGCGCCACCTCCTGCTTGCCGCTTCGCCACTGGACGGGCTGGACGACCTCCACGTCGCGCCCCCGAACCCCTGGACACGTCCACTCTCCCCCTGCCTCTCTCCCTTGTTCCCCTCCGCCATGGTCGAAGCAGCCGCCGCCGTCCCACCGCCGTAGCCGTATCCACCATCGTCTCTGCGCCGCCCTACCGTGTCCATGAGCTCCGCCACCCTCCTCTCCATCGAGCAGGCCGAGCCCCGAGCGCTCGCGTGCCCCGAAGCCACAGCTTCGCCTTCGCCCGACTCCGCCACCGCCGGAGATCCCCTTCGCCATCCCCGACCTCGCCGTCAGCTCGTCGCAACCGCCGTGAGCCACTGAACCTCCCCACCCTCTGTGTTCCCTCTCTCGAGCCCCGTAGCGACTACACGTAGCTCACCCGCACGCACCACCGTGGAGCTTGTCGCCGACGAGACTCCGGCCACCCAACGGCCACGCCACCTTGTCCACTAGCCCTACCGCACCCCCAGGAACTCAACACACTAACCCACGCGCCTCTCCATGCCCCCTAGCAACGAGTCTGAGCTCACCCGAGCTCCGGCCACCGCCAAACTCGTTGCCGACGTCATCCCTGGCGACCCCGAGCCCAATCACTAGCACCACCCGCCGCGGCTCGTTCCCAGCTGCCTGTAGAACCCAACGGCGCCTCGAACGGTGCCTTGTAGATGAAACCCGCACCTGCACCGCCGCGTTTGGCCTCGCCGGCGGCTAAGCGCCGGCGAGTTTGACCCCGTTCGACCATGGGTGGGCCCAGTTTGACCCCCCTGGGTCAAACACAGGTGGGGCCCAGCCGGCTAATTAATCTAGGGTTAGTACTAATTATAATTAGTTAAAACTAATGACACTAACACATGGGACCCACTGTCAGGTTTGACTTGGACCGTCCCGTTGACCACTGACATCACCCTGACGTAATGCTGATGCGGTAATTTGTTTACTGGAATTTTTCTTATACAGGAAATTCCAGAAAATAGCCAAAACTTCTAAAAATCATAGAAAATCAACCATAGCTCCAAATCAAACAATTTATATATGAAAAATGACCAGAAAAATTCAATCTTTCCATCTGTAATGGTTTCATGCATGACAAAACACTTTAACCTTGATGTTTAGGTGAAACAAGCTAATACATTTATAATGCATAAGAACTTAAGCTTCCATTTGATGTTTGATTCAAATGGACCCATTTCAACTTGTTTCACATTGCATTAGGCAGGACACATCATATTGCCATGTCATAGCATGCATCATATTGTTGCATAGTGCCATGTGATGAATGTGTTCTGTGGTGTCTTTCGTGGTAGGTTCTGCCTCCGAGGATATTACCAAGTATCCAGCTGAAGGGCAGTACCCTACTACCACTCCATCAGGCAAGCAGCCCCATTGATCATATCGATACAATCCCATGTTCTCTCTTCTGCTCTCACTTACTGCATTAAGACAACAACATTTCAAACTGCTGTGTGCTGCGGTAGTTGAACCCTTATCCTCTGCATGACCTGTCATTGCCACAGTAACTAGATGAAACCCACTAGCATGTGTAGGAGTTGATTGAGCCATGTATGTGTTTCCTACCATGCTATGCCTGCTATGCTTAGATTTGTGTCAGGTCTGGTTCATCTGGGTGATGGGCTAGAGTGAAATGATTATGTCGGTAATGTGAGGGATGTGTTGAACATGATTTGGTAAAGGTATCAATGAGAGGCCATGTAGGAGTACATGGTGGGTTGTTTCATTGAGACCGTCCCTAAGAACTGAGATCTGTATGTGTGATTTAAGAATCAGCTACTACCATACATTGGGCCTGAAACCAATGGACCCTCTCGGCTTCTTAATCACCCTAGTACTCTGTCCAGGAGTTGCAACTAGTTTTTGGTGTTTGTAGGTTATGTGTTGGTGGCCGTGCGTAGCACTGACCCTAGGGGTGGGCTATGATGCGGTACATACACCATGGCCGGGTATGTCGGGCGCCCGTTTGGCGTCTCGGGACCCTGTTCACATCGTTTGGGGCCGTATGTGGAAACCTCGGTCGTTCTCCCTGTGGATGGAACCTGGATAGGCGATAAGCCTGGACTAGAGAGTTGAGTGTTTAAGTGGGCCGTGGCCGACACCATCGTTGGGCTTCCGCTTGAAGGTTGCCGAGTACATGTCGTGTAAACGACGGTAAGTGGTGAGAGCGTGTATGAAGAAGTACATCCCTGCAGGGTTAACATCATCTATTTGAATAGCCGCGTCCGTGGTAAAGGACTACTTGGCTGCCTATATAGTTCATAGACAAGTTAATGGTTACTACTAAAAGACTCAAGATAAGTGTGAGTACCGAGGATGGCCCTCTCGTAGGATGACGAGGGAGGATCCCCAGTGGAGTATTGTGTTGGTGATTAGTGGCCTCGTGTGCGAAAACTATTTTACTAGTGGTGTCTCGTAGGATAGCTTAGCCAAGAGTCAAAGCTGGCTTGCTGCAATAACTCCACCACCTTCTTGAGAATGAGCATGTATAGTAGGTTATGTTGTAAGACTTGCTGAGTACCTTTGTACTCATGTTTGCTTTCATTACTATTTTCAGACGACAACACCGCCCCCTCCGATGGGTTTTATGTAGATCTCGACGTCGATGAGTAACTTGCCACCCAGGTGGTGATCCTGGCCATGGAGGGCCCTATGTAGATAGACATGCTTCGACAAGCCTTCTTTCTTTCTAGTGTCTGTACTCAGACTATTTGCTTCTGCATGTGCTTGTATGCTTGTATGACTTGAGTGTCGGGTCATGTGACCCCTACCTGTATGAACATGTTATGAATGGCTCTGTGGAGCCTTTAAATAAAGTACTTGAGTTGTAGAGTTTTGTTGTGATGCCATGTTGTATTTGCACATATCGAGCATATTGTGTGTATGATTGAAATGCTTGGTATGTGTGGTATTCGACAATCTAGTTGTTTATCCTTGGCAGCCTCTCTTATGGGGCAATGTAGTCTAGTGCTCCTTGAGCCATAGTAGTCCGCTTCAGCCCCGTTCACCGGAGTCCTGCTAGCCCAGCACTACTGCTCAGGACACTTGACTGGCCGGCATGTGTTTCACCTCATTCCTATGTCTGTCCCTTCGGGGAAATGTCACGCGGTGACATCCGGAGTCCTGCCTAGCCTGCTACAGCCCGGGTTACCCGGAGTCCTGTTAGCCCAGTGCTACAGCCCGGATTCACACGCTGTTGACCGACATGCTCGATGTGATTCATGTATTCCTGTCTCCATAGGTCTGTGTTGCTTTGGGTTCATGACTAGCCATGTCGGCCTGGGTTCTCTGTCATATGGATGCTAGCGACACTATCATATACATGAGCCAAAAGGCGCAAACAGTCCCGGGCCATGGTAAGGCGACACCCATGAGGATACCGTGCGTGAGGCCGCAATGTGATATGAGGTGTTACCGGCTAGATCGATGTGACTTGGAATCGGGGTCCTGACAACGTTGGCATCAGAGCCGGACTGCCTATAGGTTCGTTGAGCCAAATTGGTCGATGTCGAGTCTAGAAATGCTTTAGTGTAGCGACCCGACCCGAATGGGTCAAGTCTCTGTGCTTAAGTGTCATCCCTGGATCGGTATGCTGACACACACAGTACTCGAAGGATTTATAACAGAGGTAAATCACATGTATAAAGTAATGTAAATACTATTACCTCAATCCATATAGCGGAAGCAACAAGGTTGTGGATTCCCATCAACACCAACGACAAAGTTGAGTGTAGAAATAGTAACCCTAACGTATCACTTACTCGTCGTAAGATAATCCTGCAACATGAGACGTTGCAGCCCGAAACGGGTCAGTACATTGAATGTACTGGCAAATTCACACCATAGAGAATGATGAATAAAGACTATCACTACATGCATATATGGCTGGTGGAAAAGCTCTATGGTTATAAGGTTTTGCGTAAAGCCAATTTTTCCCTACTGCAAAGGAATAAATTTATTTAACTATCATGGTGGTTGTTAAACATCGAGAATGGTTGACAGCATTCTCAATCCCAATTAAGTGAACAATTAAAACCCAACAACATTAATTAGAAGTAACACGATGCGATTCACTTGATATTCAAGTACTAGATACTCAAGTTGTCCATAACCGGGGACACGGCTAATCATGATTAGTTTGTACACTCTGCAGAGGTTTGCGCACTTTTCCCCACATGACTCGATCGCCTCCGTTTGTTTTCTCGCACTACATGGTGTTTGAGAAACGGATGACCGAGACACAGTCTTTCAGAAGCGCTAGCACCTTACATGTGGGGTAGACCGTACCACCTACAACCCCTACATCTGCTAGTCCACCCCGTAAGAGTTTGCACAACTTAGTCAACTATGCCAGAGCCCATAGTAGCATGTGGCTGCACACGGAAGTTTCTAGCATGAATTATCTTATGATCCCTTTGAGCCTGGGTGGCGGTCCAAAATAAAACAGGCAAGTCCTGATAGACATCAGGTGCCTCAATCCACCCAGATGTGTGTTTAAGTGGCCACCTTAGATAAACCATTAAAAATTATCAACTCACATCTGTCATGGATATCACTCACCCAATCCACGTCTACTAGCATAGCATGGCATAATAAGCAAACATAGAAGTAGCTCCCAAAGGTTTCATAATAATACAGGTAATAGGTACTACCTCATCTACTTCCCATCCCACAATTTAATTAGATCCTAATCATGCAATGTGTGAGGATTGATCTAATGCAATAAAACATGGGTTGTAGAAATGGTATGATCAAAGTGTGAACTTGCCTGCAAGGTAGATGAAGATGATTCGTACTTAAAACTCTTGATAGATCTACTCGTCACACTCCGGTCAATCTATCGTAAGCAAACAATAGTAACCACACAATAAGTACTCATTTGAAGCACAAGTAAAACTCGAACGAGAGGACGAACCAGAAAGTTCAACTTAAGAACTCCGGTTGCAAGGAAAGAACGAACCGAACAAACGACGGAAAACAAACGGCGAAGAAAACAACTCGGTTCTAGCAAGTTGAAACTAGGTCAAATTTTACCATAGCAAAAACTTGTTCAAGTTCATTAGACGGAACGGCGGTTTCGAGATGAAACTCCAGGCGCTTGAATCACCTGATTCCGATAAACGGGCGAGAAGATAAACTAGAACGAAGATCAGATCTGAGATCGCGATCGCGGAATAAATCTGACGAAAAGAAAGAGATGAACGGTTAAACGAACGGGCGTCGTTAACCGGGAATAATCGGTGATCACGTTTGTTGCGACGAACGGTCCGAAAGAAGAACGAAAACCGATCTAGGGTTTTCGGAAAAGAAACCGAAAAAGAAAACAGAAAACCGATCTATGGTTTCGGAAAAGAAACCGAAACGAAGAATCGGAGAGAAAAAAAACCGGAAAAGAAAACCGGAACGGTTTCTTTTAAAAGAACCGAATGGCGGGGAAGAAAAATAGAGGCGCGGGGCTACCTCCGGCGAGGCAAGGAGAACGGTGGCGACGGCGGCGTGCTAGGGCGGCGGCGGCGGTGCTATAGGGGCGGCGGCGGCGGGTGAGGGGCGCGGGGTGGGGCGTGGCTTGGGGAGGCGCGGGGTGGTGTGGGGCTTGGGGTTTGTTTTGATGTTTTGGAGGGGGGGTGTTGGTATTTATATAGGTGAGGGGGGGATTTACTTGGGGTAGGGGACAAGAAATAGACTAGGAAAGAAAAACAAAACAAAGGAAAGGGGAGGGGCTACGGCCTAGAGTCCAAGCCGGACTCGGCTAGAGGCGAGGCGGCGGCCTGGCGCACTGGCGCCTGGCGCCTGCGCACGCGCGCAGCTGGGGAGGGCGGCCGGCGGGCTGGGCCTTTGGCCCGGCTGGCCTGGCTCACTTTTTTTAAACGGTTTCGCGCGCAGAAAACAAAAGAAAAGAAAATCTAAACGAACTCCAAAAATTCTAAAGTAAATTTTCCCCGACTCCTAAAAATGAGTCGAACAAAATGAACTTTACTCCAGACCTAGAATGCAATTTTCGAAAACGCGCATTTTCCCTATCCAAAGAAAAACAAAGAAACACCGGAAAACGAAATTTGATCTATTTATTAAATCTTCATTTTTCCTATATTTTGGGAAAGTCATATTATTCCCTCTCTCGTATTTTGATATCGGAAAAATAATTGAAGATGAAATAAATAAATCAAATGATCCTCTTTTCAAATTCGAGAAAACTCTCAAATATGAAAACAACAAAATCTCCAACTCTCTCCAAAGGTCCTTGAGTTGCGTGAAATTTCTAGGATCGACCAAAATGCACGAAAATAAGATATGCATGATGATCTAATGTATAACATTCCAAATTGAAAATTTGGGATGTTACAAACCTACCACCCTTAAAAGGAATCTCGTCCTCGAGATTCGGAGAGGCTAGCAAGAAAAGGTTAGGGTTTGGGGGTCTCCTCAAAATCCATCGATCGTCTCCGGGGTCTGGGGTGCTACCACCCTTAGAAGGATGGTTATGGTTCTATCAGAACTCATATACTCCATCCTTATTCTTGACAGTGTGGGTCTTCTCAGATCTTCAGTATAATTCCTTTCTCTGGGCTCTTTCGGTAGTGGCATAACCTTTTCCTCAATTTTTCTGTACTTTCATCCTAGTAAGGTTATTCCGAGATTGGGTCTTCTTAGCTGATGGGTCGGGCGCCAAAACTAAACAACTATCGATATCTCATGGTGGTCAACAATTTATGGTTTCTCCTGCAGGAAATGGGTCTGGGTTGATCCTCACCATATAACCTACGGTTGGCAAAGCTGCCTTGTACAAGGGAAAAATTTCTTATACCATTCTAAGGTTTAAACAAGGTTTTGATCGTCGTCTCTCCACTATAGGCAAGTCACTCAGATTTACCATCCCATACAGCAAGGCGAATAATAAGAGTAAGTCGGTATGGTGATCAATCCATCCCGCACCCAAATCATTACCCTGTATATGCTTTAGTGAATCTCGCATTCTATCACTCGGTCATCCTCACAAGCATTGTAGAATTTCTCTTGTCGATGAACCAAGTTCGGATAAATCCATAGATTCTGCAAGCCAAACAACCATCTATCGTTCCTTCACAACTCTTAGGTTTTGCGTTGCTCCTATCGATAAGGGCATATCCTCTTCCAGGGTTTTTCCTTCAGCAAGAATGTGCTTGCTTCTTGGCAGGTCCTGGGGCCTATGGGTTATGGCCCATCTCATCACTTGTAGTCCTTGAACTTATCATCAGGCAACTGATCATTGTTCCAACTTCCAACTTCCTAGTATTCTTAAATCCATCCTATTGTATTGTCTTCCTTCCTTCTATTGGCACCAAACTAGGACATGATTACTCAGACTCATCATGGAGTTTTCCATTGATCCATATTTCTGACATCATATCTCCTTCATATCCAATAGTAATTCATCTCTTCATCCTCGTGGAATATCCCTCATATCGAGATAAAATGAATTCCATATTCACTTCGTGGAACATCATTATCCTTTCCAGGGTCAAGCGTCCTTAGATGGGAATATTGGCCATCTCTGCATGGCACTTCTTCAACTGGGAAACATGAAACACATCTTGAACTCCTGACAGTCCTTCGGGTAACTCCAACTTGTAGGCCACTTCTCCCATACGCTCCAAAACTCGGTATGGTCCTACAAATCTCGGGGCTAACTGTCCCTTAACTCCAATACGTTTAACTCCTCGTAGAGGGTCACACGAAGACATGCTCTATCTCCAATTTCATAGACCACCTCCTTGAGTCTACATAACTCTTCTGCCTGGACTGAGCTACCTTCAGTCTATCTCGAATCAACTTAATATTCTTTTCTGACTCCTTGATCACATTTGGTCCATCGGACGGTCTCCAACTTCATCCTACTTACTCTTAGGGTATCACACATATCGAGACAAAACTCGTATTCATTTTTGTCCGAAATCCATTACAGGGTACTACCACCCTTAAAATGCACAAACCTTCCATAGACCATGTTTCTCTTATCCTCAAAAATGGTCAAAATCCTTCTTCATAGAGTAACAACTCATAAAATCCATATCAGTACCAACGTTGCTACTTTATTCATTCTCCAATGATTACAATCTCTTGCTTTTCCATTACAAGTCTCAACTCAACACCTCAATATAAAAGAAAAATGTTCTCACTTCTACTACTCCATTTCTTTTGTTGCAAACTCAACTATCTAGCGCAAGTTTCCTTCTCCTTGGGGCATTCTCTGGCAAAGTGCCCTGCTCCTTTACAACTAAAACATATTACTTCTGACAAGTATCAAGGTTTCCTTTTTGGGCAATTGTTGAGGTAGTGCCCTGACTCCTTGCACCTGTAACAGGTGATATGACTCAGATTCTTCCTGGAATCCAATCTGCTTCTCTTCCTGGACCTTTCCATGCCAATCATGGCTTCTATTTCCTGTGGGTCATATTCTACTTCATCTGTTGGGAATTCTATTAGATCCCCATTCATACAATTCTGGGAGATGTGCCCTTCTTCTCCACATGAATAGCAAGACTTGGTGCAGGGTTTACTCGGGTCCTCTTTAGGTGTGTCCTCCACATCTTCCTTCATCACGGGTTCTTCTAAAATGTCCATAAGGGCTCCTTTCATTACTTCTTTATTCTGTTGTACGGTCCTTCGTACCATGGGGTAAATGTGACACTGAGTAGGATAGTGGGAAATCCCTTCACACAAGAAACAAGTAATCTGCCTATTTGGGTATTCTTCAACTGGGTGACTTCCTTCACAATAGTGCATTCATCCTTGTGTTCTTTATGGGTATGTCCTATTTCTCCATAAATCTTGCATGCACAAGGTTTCTTCATATCCTTTCCATAAGGCTTCAACTTCTGGGACACAAGTCGAGACTTTGGCAGAGTCAACTTAAATTCTTTCCAAGTGGTTACTCCTTGCCATCCATTGATGGTTTGGTACATTCTCCACCAAGTAGCAGCACCTCTTTCAAAGCACTGAAGAGCATGCTGGGTCATATTATTTCCAACTATAGGGTTGTTCTCCATATGATCCTCCATGTTCTGAATCCATCGGTCTGTCTCCAAATGACTCATTGGTCCTGAAAATACAAGCTCATCTCCATTCATCCTCTATTGGGTCCATGGGTTTTGGAGTGAGATAAGAGAGATAGAGAGGGATGCACACAATACAAACAATGGTTTTGAAAAGACAGATTTTATTGTGGCTGTCGGGAAAACATCAAACAAATGACAGCTCACAATCGTCGCATCTAACGTAGGTATATAACAGGGGTTTGGTCTTCTAAAGGTCAATAAATCTTCAACATCGCCAAACTCTTCCAGTTTTGTTTATATCTCCGATGGGCTTCTTCCGATCATGCTTGCCCTTCTCAAGTTATTTTGCCAGCTCAACCTCTTTTGACGTGAAATCTCTCGTGACATCCTTTAATATTCCGGAGTTGCATTTCAAACTTTTGGTTTCAACATCCTTCACATGAACCATGGTCCTACTGTCCTTCAGTTCCTGACAAATCTCCGGTATCTTGAGGTTGTAGCTCCTCCAGCTTGGCTACTCTCATCTTCAGGATCTTGAGTTCCTCACGAAATGCTTTCTTTCAAATACGGCTTCTTGTGGCTCCATCTTAACTTCTTGATGTAATACTCCAGATCCTAGTGATACACTAGCTAAGGTTAAAACTTCATCTTACTAATAGGTGCTCCATCAGCCTTCTTCCATCCAATCCATTCTGAAAAAAGCATCCTTAACTCAGCATGGTGACAATAGCATCAGCGGGCGATGACATCACGGATAACCGTGTTTCTGCTCTTGTCATTTCCATGAGCTATCTCTCCATAGTTGATATCTCCTGCCTTAGGGTTTTAAAAACTTCGAATTCTCATGCTCCTTGTTTCAGTCTTTCTCCGATACACCTCGATCGCGGGTATTGACAACTTCCATAGTCTGCCAAGTTCCATAAGGGTAGCCTTCCTAGGTCATACAAATCTGAGAATTCTTCAGAGCCTACAAATTCCACTTGTCTTTGGTTGCACGGAAAATACTCTTCATTCTGAAGTGGTCTTAATTGTTCGATATCTTGTACTTCTTGGAGTGGTCTCATCAGTGGAATCCTCGAGTGGTCAACAGGGAAAAGGGTATGGTCTCACTAAAGGGAATTTTGAATAAGCTCAGAAGAGAAGAGAGGTAAAAGATCTTCTTGAAAGGGAAAGTTGTAGAGAAAAATCATTGCTATGGGCTTGCCAGTTTCTAGGGTCACGTCCTACAGTCAACATGTGCTCTGATACCATCTTGTAGCGACCCGACCCGAATGGGTCAAGTCTCTGTGCTTAAGTGTCATCCCTGGATCGGTATGCTAACACACACAATACTCGAAGGATTTATAACAGAGGTAAATCACATGTATAAAGTAACGTAAATACTATTACCTCAATCCATATAGCAGAAGCAACACGGTTGTGGATTCCCATCAACACCAATGGCAAAGTTGAGTGTAGAAATCGTAACCCTAACGTATCACTTACTCGTCGTAAGATAATCCTGCAACATGAGACGTTGCAGCCCGAAGCGGGTCAGTACATTGAATGTACTGGCAAATTCACACCATAGAGAATGATGAATAAAGACTATCACTACATGCATATATGGCTGGTGGAAAAGCTCTATGGTTATAAGGTTTTGCGTAAAGCCAATTTTTCCCTACTGCAAAGGAATAAATTTATTTAACTATCATGGTGGTTGTTAAACATCGAGAATGGTTGACAGCATTCTCAATCCCAATTAAGTGAACAATTAAAACCCAACAACATTAATTAGAAGTAACATGATGAGATTCACTTGATATTCAAGTACTAGATACTCAAGTTGTCCATAACCGGGGACACGGCTAATCATGATTAGTTTGTACACTCTGCAGACGTTTGCACACTTTTCCCCACATGACTCGATTGCCTCCGTTTGTTTTCTCGCACTACATGGTGTTTGAGAAACGGATGACCGGGCGTCGTTAACTGGGAATAATCGGTGATCACGTTCATTGAGACAAACGGTCCGAAAGAAGAACGAAAACCGATCTGGGGTTTTCAGAAAAGAAACCGAAAAAGAAAACAGAAAACCGATCTATGGTTTCGGAAAAGAAACCGAAACGAAGAATCGGAGAGAAAAAAACCAGAAAAGAAAACTGGAACAGTTTCTTTTAAAAGAACCGAAACGCGGGGAAGAAAAAGAGAGGCGCGGGGCTACCTCCGGCGAGGCGGGGTGAACGGTGGCGACGGCGGCGTGCTAGGGCGGCGGCGGCGGCGCTATAGGGGCGGCGGCGGCGGGTGAGGGGCGCGGGGTGGGGCGCGGCTTGGGGAGGCGCGGGGTGGTGTGGGGCTTGGGGTTTGATTTGATGTTTTCGAGGGGGGGGGTGTTGGTATTTATATATGTGAGGGGAGGGATTTACTTGGGGTAGGGGACAAGAAATAGACTAGGAAAGAAAAACAAAACAAAGGAAAGGGGAGGGGCTACGGCCTAGAGTCCAAGCCGGACTCGGCTAGAGGCGAGGCGGTGGCCTGGCACACTGGCGCCTGGCGCCTGCGCACGCGTGCAGCTGGGGAGGGCGGCCGGCTGGCTGGGCCTTTGGCCCGGCTGGCCTGGCTCACTTTTTTTTAAACGGTTTCGTGCGCAGAAAACAAAAGAAAATAAAATCTAAACAAACTCCAAAAATTCTAAAGTAAATTTTCCCCGACTCCTAAAAATGAGTCGAACAAACTGAACTTTACTCCGGACCTAGAATGCAATTTTCAAAAACGCGCATTTTCCCTATCCAAAGAAAAACAAACAAACACCAGAAAACGAAATTTGATCTATTTATTAAATCTTCATTTTTCCTATATTTTGGGAAAGTCATATTATTCCCTCTCTCGTATTTTGATATCGGAAAAATAATTGAAGATGAAATAAATAAATCAAATGATCCTCTTTTCAAATTCGAGAAAACTCTCAAATATGAAAATAACAAAATCTCCAACTCTCTCCGAAGGTCCTTGAGTTGCGTGAAATTTCTAGGATCGACCAAAACACACGAAAATAAGATATGCATGATGATCTAATGTATAATATGTCCCGGAGTTGCAACAAGTTTCTGGTGTTTCTAGGTTATGTGTTGGCGGCCATGCGTAGTTTCTGGTGTTTCTAGATACACCGTGGCCGGGTATGTCGGGCGCCCGTTTGGCATCTCGGGACCCTGTTCACATTGTTCGGGGACGTACGTGGAAACCTCGGCCGGACTCCCTGCGGATGGAACCTGGATAGGCGATAAACCTGGACTAGAGACTTGAGTGTTTAGGTAGGCCGTGGCCGACACCCTCGTTGGGCTTCCGCTTGAAGGTTGCCGAGTACATGTCATGTAAACAACGATAAGTGGTGAGAGCGTGTATGAAGAAGTACACCCCTGCTGGGTTAACATCATCTATTCGAATAGCCGCGTCCGCGGTAAAGGACTACTTGGTTGCCTATACAATTCATAGACAAGTTAATGGTTACTACTAAAAGACTCAAGATAAGTGTGAGTACCGAGGATGGCCCTCTCATAGGATGACGAGGGAGGATCCCCGGTGGAGTATTGTGTTGGTGATTAGTGCACTCGTGTGTGAAAACTATTTTACTAGTGGTGTCTCGTAGGATAGCTTAGCCAAGAGTCAAAGCTGGCTTGCTGCAATAACTCCACCACCTTCTTGAGAATGAGCATGTATAGTAGGTTCTGTTGTAAGACTTGCTGAGTACCTTTGTACTCATGTTTGCTTTCATTACTGTTTTCAGATGACAACACCGCCCCCTCCGATGGGTTTTATGTAGATCTCGACGTCGATGAGTAACTTGCCACCCAGGTGGTGATCCTGGCCATGGAGGGCCCTACGTAGATAGTCAGGCTTCGACAAGCCTTCTTTCTTTCTAGTGTCTATACTCAGACCATTTGCTTCTGCATGTGCTTGTATGCTTGTATGACTTGAGTGTCGGGTCATGTGACCCCTACCTGTATGAACATGTTATGTATGGCTCTCTGGAGCCTTTAAATAAAGTACTTGAGTTGTAGAGTTTTGTTGTGATGCCATGTTGTATTTGCACATATCGAGCATATTGTGTGTATGATTGAAATGCTTGGTATGTGTGGTATTCGATAATCTAGTTGTTTATCCTTGGCAGCCTCTCTTATGGGGAAATGTAGTCTAGTGCTCCTTGAGCCATAGTAGTCCGCTACAGCCCGGTTCACAGGAGTCCTACTAGCCCAACACTACTGCTCAGGACACTTGACTAGCCGGCATGTGTTTCACCTTGTTCCTATGTCTGTCCCTTCGAGTAAATGTCACGTAGTGACATCCGGAGTCCTGCCTAGCCTGCTACCGCCCGGGTTACCCGTAGTCCTGTTAGCCCAGTGCTACAGCGTGGATTCACACGCTGTTGACCGACATGCTCGATGTGATTCATGTATGCATGTCTCCATAGGTCTGTGCTGCTTTGGGTTGACGACTAGCCGTGTCGGCCCGGGTTCTCTGTCATATGGATGCTAGCGACACTATCATATACGTGAGCCAAAAGGTGCAAACGGTCCCGGGCCATGGTAAGGCGACACCCGTGGGGATAGCGTGCGTGAGGCCGCAATGTGATATGAGGTGTTACCGACTAGATCGATGTGACTTGGAATCGGGGTCCTGACATCGAATGTCTCAAGAGAGAACTTATTACAATAACATGGCTTAACGCCATCTAATATGATAATAGAGGAAGGCTTGGAAGATAAAGTGAGTCCATCAACTCCAACGACATAGCTGAGCTGCACGGCCACGACTTAACGAAGCTTACTCCTCGTCTGAAAAGTCTGTAACATCATACGTTGCAGCCCGAAAACGGGTCAGCACATGGAATATGCTGGCAATGTAACACAGTAGAGCAAGAATGGAATAATGTTATCACTACATGCATATTTGGCTGGTGGAAAGCTCTATGGTTATAGTTTTTGAGAAAAGCCAATTTTTTCCTACAACAAAGGAATAGATTTAAATTTTAACTATCATGGTAGTTGAAACATCATTGAGAAGGTTCCTCCAACTCAATCCCAATTAAAGTGATTAACATCCAAACAATATTAATTAAGAATGGTGAGATACATGTGATAATCCAAATACTAGATACTCAAGAATTGTCCATAACCGGGGACACGACTAACCATGATTAGATTATACACGCTGCATAGGTTTGCGCACTTTTCCCCACAAGACTCGATCGCCTCCGTTGGATTTTTCGCACTACACGGTGTTTGAGAAACGGATGACCGAGACACAGTCTTTCAGAAACATTAACTCTCTACTCCGGATAGACCATACCAAACCTACATCCCACTACCTGCTGATCTGCCTCTTCAAGAGCTTCACGTAACTTACTCAACTATGCTACAGCCCATAATAGCTTTTGGCTGCACACGGAAGTTTCTAGCATGAATCACCTCAGTTCCCTTTGAGCCTGGGTGGCGCTCCATAGGAAGATCACACGGGTACTCCGGGATTTCCAAAAAATACAGGCAACACTTGGTTCCCTAGGTGCCTCAATCCGTGTAACCTGCGGTGGTCAACTCCCTTCCAATATGGCGTAGCCAATCATCTGCAACTATAGGCTCGGTGCTACTGGAAAACACCGGCGGCTGTAACCTTAGAAAATGGGCTAGGTTGTCCACTGGCGGCGGGTTGTTGTTGTTGTTGCCCTGGTTCTGAACTAGCAATTGCATCAATGTATTCTGCTGCTGGATCAACTAGGTGAGCTCCGGTGGGAAAACAAAACTAGGGTCACATCTCGGAGGCATCTGATGGGTTTAGATGGAAGAGATCAGAATAGAAAAGGGGTCTAATGAGAAAATACTACCCATATGCACATGAGACAAACACAAACATTTCACTCAATCAATCAAGCAAGGGCATACAAACGGTCTAGGACTATCGCAAAGTGCTCATCTAACACTAATTACATGGGGGAATGCTCCTAATATTTGGTGGTCATCTAGAAATTTTGATCGGTCAAAGACTCCATGATGTCTGCTCCAGCTTCGTCTTCAAAGTCATCATCACTAGGATCAAAATTGGTGTCGTTGATGATGATGTAATCCTCAGGGCGTATTTCCTTGGGTTCTTCTTCTTCGTCTTCTTCCACTGGTGTTGGTCCTCCCTTGAATACTCCGATCTTCTTGACTAAGTCGTCATTCTTCTCCAGCAGTGTCTTTATTTCCTCCCCATATCCACCGTGTGTAAATTTGAGTTCTTCCTCCAGTTCAATGATTCTAGTCTTCGCCTTCTTCAAGTCCATCATATTCGCGCACATCTGGTTCTCCTGACGTCGAATGTGCTGGTTTAACTCCTGGATGAAAGCGGCAATGGATCTATCCTTCTTGGTGCTGATTACTTCTCATTGCTCGTCTCGACGCCCACATATTTGGTAGATAGTGTCCTTGAGTTCCCTGTTGTAGACTTCTCCAATGTGTCCCATGGTAATGTGGGCTGCCATGCTCTTGCCTAGACTCCAGGTGGGTGCTTCAAAAGAAAAATCTATGGGTTTATAAGTTGGCGAGAACGTCCTTCCTGGAACTTGTACTTGAACCATCCAGCGCTCCTCTTCAGGTAAAGTGGCATTGTACGTTCCGGTGAAGCTTGGTATTCCAATGTTCAAATACCTAGTGACTTCCTTCAAGTGGCGTCCAAAAGGTGTGTCTTCATCTGGTTGCGCAAACTTGTTCTTCACCTCCACCATCCTAAAGATTAGAAAATGGAGAGAAGTCAGAAATGAGAAGAGAAGTGTGGCCTAGGGTTTATCTTAGTGGTCGTGTCCTACACTCAGCTTGTGCTCTGATACCATCTTGTAGCGACCTGACCTCAGATGGTTAAGTCTCTGTGCTTCAGTGTCATCCCTGGATCGGTAATGCTGACACACACACGGTACTCGAAGGATTTATAACAGAGTGGCAATCACACACCTATTACATCGAATGTCTCAAGAGAGAACTTATTACAATAACATGGCTTAAGGCCATCTAATACGATAACAGTGGAAGGCTTGGAAGATAAAGTGAGTCCATCAACTCCAACAGCATAGCTGAGCTGCACGGCAATGACCTAACAAACCTTACTCCTCATCTGAAAAGTCTGCAACATCATACGTTGCAGCCCGAAAACGGGTTAGCACATGGAATATGCTGGCAATGTAACACAGTAGAGCAAGAACAGAATAATGCTATCACTACATGCATATTTGGCTGGTGGAAAGCTCTATGGTTATAGTTTTTGCGAAAAGCCAATTTTCCCTACAACAAAGGAATAGATTTAAATTTTAACTATCATGGTAGTTGAAACATCATTGAGAAGGTTCATCCAACTCAATCCCAATTAAAGTGATTAACATCCCAACAGTATTAATTAAGAATGGTGAGATACATGTGATAATCCAAATACTAGATACTCAAGAATTGTCCATAACCGGGGACATGGCTAACCATGATTAGATTATACACTCTGCAGAGGTTTGCGCACTTTTCCCCACAAGACTCGATCGCCTCCGTTGGATTTCTCGCACTACACAGTGTTTGAGAAACGGATGACCGAGACACAGTCTTTCAGAAACATTAACTCTCTACTCCGGGCAGACCATACCAAACCTACATCCCACTACCTGCTGATCTGCCTCTTCAAGAGCTTCACGTAACTTACTCAACTATTCTAGAGCCCATAATAACTTGTGGCTGCACACGGAAGTTTCTAGCATGAATCACCTTAGTTCCCTTTGAGCATGGGTGGCGGTCCATAGGAAGATCACATAGGTACTCTGGGATTTCCAAAAAATACAGGCAACACTGGGTTCCCCACGTGCCTCAATCCACCCAGATGGTAAATTATGTTGCCACCTTAAGTTGAACCCTTAATTAGCAATCTCACAGCTGTCATGGATTTCACTCAAACCCAAACCATGTCTACAAGCATAACATAGCATAGTAATATAAGCAGCGTAGAAGTAACTCCCAGGGTTTGAATGTAACAGGGTAATAGGTTCTACCTCAACAACTACTTCCCAACCCACATGTTAATGACATCCTAATCATGCAATGTGTGAGGATTGGAACTAATGCATAAAAACTGGGTGATAAAAGGGATATGATCAAAGTGTTACTTGCCTTGCTGACGGTCTGCGAAACCTAGGGACTCGTAGTAGCACGCTTCGCACTCCGGGTGTTCTATCGCAAACAAACAATAACATACATAAGCAACAAGCAAGAGGTGCACAAGCAAAACTCAAATAAAAGAGATTGACCAGAAGGTTCAACTTAAGAACTCCGGTTCCCAAAAAGAATCAAATCAAACGGAGCAACAAAACTCAAACGGCGAAAAAGAGAAGCTTCATTTAATAATATGAACCTAGGTCAAAATTTACAGTAGTAAAAACTTATTTGAGTTGGTTAAACGGAAAGAGGGTTTCGAGACAAAGATCTAGGCGCTTGAATTGCCTGATTCCGACTAACGAGTGAAAAGATAAACATAAACTAAGATCGGATCAGAAATCGCGATCGAGAAAAACTTGCGGAATAAATCCGATAAAAGAAATCTGACGAACAGACTAACGAACGAGCGTTCTTTAGATGTTACTAACGGGCCAAAACCCGTTCGTTAAAATGAACGTACGGACGGACGTCCGCTGACTAGAAGAACCGAGAAAAACCGGCGATCCAAAAAAAACGAATATAGGGTTTTCTAAAAAAATCCAAACGGTTTTAGAAAGAAAAACCGGTGGCGGATGCGGCGGCTACCTCCGGCGGGGCTCCGGCGAGGCGAGGGCGGCGGCGGTGGCGGCGCCAGGCGGCGCGGGCAGCTGCGGGCGGCGGTGGTGGCTGTGGGGCGACTACGGTGGTGGTGGTGGGGCTCGGCGGCAGGCTTTTAAGGGGGGGTCGGCGGCTTGCTTGGGCGAGGGGGCGCCCGGGCAGGAGTCTGAGTCGGACTCTCCTTGGCATCCGTGCCGGGCACAATGGCGCAGGCGAGGGAGGCGGTGGCGCGGGCGGGCCGGCCTGGCTTGGCTGGGCCTTAGGCCCAGTCGGGCGCCGGAACATTTTTTTTAAAATTTGATGACCGAAATAAAATCCTAGAAAAATAAATAAAAATCTAAAAATGCCAAAACAAATTTTCACCGTCTAAATAAAATATTTAGAACGGGATGAACATTTTCTTGGCCCTAAAATGCAATTTTGAAAACGTGCAATTTTTCTAATGCAAATAAAATCCGAATAAAATCAAATAAAATCAAATAAATGATTTTAATATTTTTCCTCGAATATTTCAATTATTTTGGAGAAGTCATACTATCTCCTCTCATTTATTTTAATGTGAAATATTTTCCGGAGAGAAAAATAATTAAAATCAAAAATCCTCATTTCAATATTTGATAAAAATCAAATATGAAAACAGGGAAATCCCCATCTCTCTCTGAGGGTCCTTGAGTTGCTTAGGATTTTCGAGGATCATGAGACGAAAAGCAAATGAAATATGATATGCATGGATGACTATGTATAACATTCCAAATTGGAAATTTGGGATGTTACAATAGGTTAGTACCAAAAAATGATATAAATGACTATAAAATGATTATAAATCATCCAAGAATGATAATATAACAGCATGGAACAATCAAAAATTATAGATACATTGGAGACGTATCAACATCCCCAAGCTTAATTCCTGCTCGTCCTCGGGGATAAAAATTGAATTTTTGATGTGGAATGCTGGCTAACATGTCATCTCATATTCTTTTCTGTATAGCATGGACATTTGGACTTTTATATTGTTTAAAGCAATAGTATAGTTTTGACATGATAACTTAAATACTCAATCATACCAACAAGCAACCATGTCTTTCAAAATACCAACGCTAAAATAAGTTATCTCTAGCCCACCATGCTCAATCATTGATCCATTCATGAAACACTCACATATTAGCTACACTCAATGCTCAAGTACGATCATAGTGCCCCCTAGTTGGTGCTTTATAAGAGAAGATGGAGACTCAAATTCAAAAATAAAAATTGCATCAAGTAAAATAAAGGCCCTTCATGGAGGGAAGTGCCAGAGCTCAAAGCGAAAATTTAGAGATAAAAACATTTTGAGAGGCAAACTTTTCCCACCAATGAAAATGACTTAGAGTTCCCAACACTTTCCATGCTAGATATATCATACGCGGTTCCCAAACAGAAATTAAAGTTTATTCCTTTTTCCACCATACTTTCACTTTCCATGGCTAACTGTATCCATGGGTGCCTTCCATACCAGCACTTTTCAAGGAATTTATTATTTGACAACACAAAAGTAAATTCATTTTTCATTTCGAGACTGGGCATCCTTAATACCTTTGCCTTATTCTCCTGCTTTGACAAGTGAATGAAAACTTATCGTGAGTATAACACATCTAGCATGGAAAATATTAGCCACCCCTCACCGCCTCGCGAGCGGTACGGGGACACAAAAGAGAAATTTATTTTGAATTTCAGAGATGGCACATACAAATTTTCTTAGAACGGCAAAAGAATACCGCATATAGGTACGCATAGTGGACAAATGTGGCAAAATTGGTTTTAAAGGATTTTGGATGCACAAGTAGTGATCATACATAGTGCAAAATGAAGGCTAGCAAAAGATTGAGAAGCGACCAACCAAGAAATGGATAATCTCATAAGCGAGCATTGGGCATAATTAACACCGAATAATGCACCACAAGTAGGATATAATTTCATTGCATAACTATTGACTTTCATGCTTGCATAGGGAATCACAAACCTTAACACCAATATTCTTACTAAAGCATAATTACTCATCATCATGACTCACATATCACATCATCATATCTCAAAACTATTACTAAGAATTAAGTTTATTTTGTCCAATGATCTTCCTAAATTTTTTTATTATATCCTTCTTGGATATCTATCACTTTGGGACTAATTTTCATGTGTTTCTTTTGATAAGCTCAAACAAATATAAGTGAAGATCATGAGCATAATTTTTTTCTTTCTCTCAAATTAATTTAAGGGAAGCAAGAGAGAATTTCTTGAAAAATACTAAAGCACACCGTGCTCAAAAAGATATAGGTGAAGCACTAGAGAAAATCCATAGCTCATAAAAAATTAAGTGAAGCATAGAGAGCAATTCTAACAAGTCATGGCATAATGTTGGCTCTCTCAAATAGGTGTGTCGAGCAAGGAATAAAGACATAAAACACAAAATAAAACAAGCAAAGACTCATGTCATACAAGACGCTCCAAGCAAAACACATAGTATGTGATGAATAAAAATATAGCTTCGAGTAAAATACTGATGGTCGTTAGAAGAAAGAGGGGATGCCACTCGGGGCATCCCCAAGCTTAGTTGCTGGATCTCTTTGGATAATAGCTTGGGATGTCGGGGAATCACCAAGCTTAGGCTCGTCTTACTCCTTATTCCTTCATCCATCGTAATATAACCCAAAACATGAAAACTTCAATCACACAAAATGCAACAAAACCTTTGTGAGATCCGTTAGTATAAGAAAACAAATCACTACTATAAGTATTGTATCAAACCAATTCATATTTTATTCTTGCATTATATCTATTGTATTCCAACTTTTCTATGGCAAAAACTCAACAAAGAAAACCATAGAACATCAAAACAAGCACACAACGCAAAGAAAACAGAATATGTCAAAAACAGAACAGTCTGTAGCAATATGGATATTTCTTATACTTCTGTAACTCCAAAAACTCCAAGAAATTAGGAAGGCCTGGGCAATTTGTATATTAATATTCTGTAAAAATAATTGGTATTTTATCGCTCTCTGGTTAGAAATGAGAACTATTTTTGTGAGTTCAAAAGTTTCTGTTTTTAGCAAGATCAAACAACTATCACCCAAGAAGATCCTAAAGGCTTGACTTGGCACAAACACTAATTAGAACACAAAAAACACAATCATAACAGTAGCATAATTGTGCTGACACTCAAGAACAGAAGGCAAAAAGAAAAAATAAATTTTATTCATTGGGTTGCCTCCCAACAAACGCTATCGTTTTACGCCCCTAGCTAGGGATAAACCAGGGATCTAAGTTTTGTCATCTTTGTTCTTTGTTTCCTTAGAGGTGTTTTCATCATGGGATTTTGTAAAAACAACATAAAACATATTATCCATAGAAACCTTAGCACTATTAAGTTGCTTAACATCATAACCCCTTTGATTTCCAGCAACAATCCAAGAGTGATGTTGATTAACATTATTGAAAACTTGTTGGATTATATCTAAGATGGGGACTTCCTTTTAAAGATTTTCATCAAAGATTTTATTATCCCAAGCAAATTTCTTAAAGCATAATTGCTATTGTAAATAATTTCATCTATCACCGGTTTTTGATGATTCATACCATAAAAAACAAAGATTTCCCTAGCTTCCCGTATTATGTACTCAAATTCATTCGTAAGAACAAGAGTGGCCAACTTTTTAGCCTTATGATTCATTATAGCGGGAAGCTCAAAAAACAATCTTTGCAAAGTAGGATGAGTACAGATAAATTTACTTTCAAGTTTTAGAACTAGTGCTGAAATAGCATCTGCATAAGATCTAGTGGTTCTATGTATAGGAGCATCATCAAGACTTAGATTTCCCACACAATTGAAAAATTCTTGGATGCGTTCTTTTCCCATAACATTACCTTGCCCCAAGATAAACGTTTTAGCATCCAGATTGCTCGTACGTCCAATCTTAGGAGTTAGCCATCATCAGTTGATGCCGTACCAAAATCACTCATGATTGCCAGCAAATGATAGATCTGACGAGGAAACGGCGAACGAAAAAGAGGGAGAATAAAATGGCAAATTTTTGTGAAGTGGGGGAGAGGAAAACAAGAGGCAAATGGAAAATAATTTAAATTGCAAGGAGATGAGATTTGTGATTAGGAACCTGGTATATGTTGAAGATCCTCTCCGGTAACAACACCAAAAATTCCTTTTGATGCGGCTTGAAGCTACGTCAGTATTTCCCCAAAGAGGAAGGGATGATGCAGCACAACGAGGGTAGGTATTTCCCTCAGTGATGAGACCAAGGTTATCGAACCAGTAGGAGAACCAAGGAACAATACATAAACGGCACCTACACAAATAACAAATACTCACAACCCAACGTATTAAAGGGTTATCAATCACTTTCAAGTAATGGCGCCAGAAATTAGCAAACGGACATGAATAAATTGTAGTAGATTGATAGATCGGACACCAAATAAAATAAAGTGCAGCAAGGCATTTTTGTATTTTTGGTTTAATAGATCTGAAAATAAAAGGCAAATAAAATAGATCGCAAAGTCAAATAATATGAGAAAGAGACCTCGAGAGCCGTAGGTTTCACTAGTGGCTTGTCTCGAGAAAAATGGCAAACGGTGGGTAAACAAATTACTGTTGGACAATTGATAGAACTTCAAATAATCATGACGATATCCAGGCAATGATCATTACATAGGCATCACGTCCAAGATTAGTAGACCGACTCCTGCCTGCATCTACTACTATTACTCCACACATCGACCGCTATCCAGCATGTATCTCGTGTATTAAGTTCATGGAGAAACGGAGTAATGCAATAAGAATGATGACATGATGTAGACAAGATCTATTTATGTAGAAATAGACCCCATCGTTTTATCCTTAGTAGCAATGATACATACGTGTCGGTTCCCCATCTGTCATTGGGATCAAGCACTGTAAGATCGAACCCACTACAAAGCACCTCTTCCCAATGCAAGATAAATATATCAAGTTGGCCAAACAAAACCCAAATATCGGAGAAGAAATACGAGGCTATAAGAAATCATGCATAAAGAGATCAAAGAAGATTCAAATAACATTCATGGATAAAAAGATACATCTCATCATAAACTCAAAGTTCATCTGATCCCAACAAACACGTCAAAAAGAGTTACATCATATGGATCTCCAAGCGATCATTGTATTGAGAAGGTCATCTAGCTACTAACTACGGACCCGAAGGTCTACAAAGAACTACTCACGCATCATCGGAGATGCACCAGTGGAAGTGGTGAACCCCTCCGTGACGGCGTCTAGATTGGATATGGTGGTTCTGGACTCTACGGTGGCTGGAATTGATTTTCGTCGACTCCCCTAGGGTTTCTGGAATATTGGGGTATTTATAGAGCAAAGTGGCGGTTCGGGGGGCACCCCAGGCACGCCCTGGTGGGTTGTGCTCCCCTCAGAGCACCCCCAGGCACTTGTCCGACCCATTGGATGTCTTCTGGTCCAAAAAAATCCACAAAAAGTTTGTTATGTTTGGACTCCGTTTGGTATTGATTACCCACGATGTAAAAAACAAGCAAAAAATAGCAACTGGCACTTGGCACTATGTGACTATAAAAAAATGACTATAAAATGGTTATAAAGCATCCAAGAATGATAATATAACAACATGGAACAATCAAAAATTATGGATACGTTGGAGACGTATCAATTACCATGCTCTTTAAAAAGACTCTTAAAGTAATATAATTGAAGCTTGAGAGTTCAACAATTTCTATAGAATAAAGCCACCGCCGTGCTCTAAAAAGATATAAGTGAAGCACTAGAGCAAAATTGCCTAGCTCAAAAGATATAAGTGAAGCACATAGAGTATTCTAATAAATCACAATTCATGCGTGTACCTCTCAAAAGTAAAGACTCATATCATACAAGATGCTCCAAGCTAAACACATATCATGTGGTGAATAAAAATATAGCCTCAAGTAAAGTTACCGATAGACGAAGACGAAAGAGGGGGTGCCATCCGGGGCATCCCCAAGCTTAGGTCTTGTTTGTCCTTGAATATTACCTTGGGGGTACCTTGGGCATCCCCAAGCTTAGGCCCTTGCCACTCCTTATTCCATAGTCCATCAAATCCTTACCCAAAACTTCAAAACTTCACAACACAAAACTCAACAGAGAATCTCATAAGCTCCGTTAGTATAAGAAAATAAATCACCTCTTTTGGTACTGTTGTGAACTCATTGTTTATTTATATTGGTTTAATATCTACTGTATTCCAACTTTCCCATGGTTCATGCCCCCCGATACTACCCATAGATTCATCAAAATAAGCAAACAACACAACAAAAATAGAATCTGTCAAAAATAGAACATACTGTTGTAATCTGTAACTCTCGAATACTTCTGTAGCTCCAAAAATTCTGAAACATTCGGAAAACAGATGCAATTTGTATCTTAATCTTCAATAAAAATAATTAGTATTTTATCATGCTTATGTTAAAAATGAGAATTAGTTTCCTGGGTGCAAAAGTTTCTGTTTTTCAGCAAGATCAAATCAACTATCATCGTAAGCTATCCCAAAGGTCTTACTTGGCACAAACACTAATTAAAACACAATAACACAATTACTTCGGAGGTAATAATGTGTATTTTTTTTCAAGAACAGTAAACAAAAAACACAAAAATAAAATTGGGTTGCCTCCCAACAAGCGTTATTGTTTAACGCCCTTAGCTAGGGATAAAAACACATAGATCTAGGTATTGTCATCTTTGGTATGCAATCCATAAGTAGCTCTCATAATAGATTCATATGGCAACTTAATTTTCTTTCTAGGAAAGTGTTCCATGCCCTTCCTTAACGGAAATTGAAATCTAATGTTCCATTCTTTCACATCAATAATTGCACCAATCGTTCTACGGAAAGGTCTACCAAGAATAATAGAACATGTAGGATTGCAATCTATATCAAGAACAATGAAATCTACAGGCACATAATTCCTATTTGCAACAATAAGAACATCATTAATCCTTCCCATAGGTTTCTTAATAGTGGAATCCACAAGATGCAAATTTAAAGAACAATCATCAAATTCATCAAAACCTAACACATCACATAAAGTTTTTGGAATCGTGGAAACGCTAGCACCCAAATCACACAAAGCATGGCACTCATAATATTTAATCTTAATCTTAATAGTAGGTTTCCACTCATCATAAAGTTTTCTAAGGATAGAAACTTCCAATTCAAGCTTTTCTTCAAAAGATTTCATCATAACATCAACAATATGTTTAGTAAAAGATTTATTTTGATTATAAGCATGAGGAGAATTCAACATGGATTGCAACAAGGAAATACAATCAATTAAATAACAATTATCATAATTAAATTCCTTGAAATCCAAAGGAGTGGGTTCATTGCTACTTACAGTTTTGACCTCTCCAGTCCAACTTTTATCAATTTTTGCATCAAGATCTAAAAACTCCGAATCACTGGCACGCCTTTTAACTAAAGCTGATTCATCTCCAGTCCCATCTTTATCAAGATTTATATTGGAAAACAGAGATTCAATAGGAGTCACATCAATCACTTTAAGATCTTCATCATTATTTAAAGACTCTGGTTTAGCGGCCATCTTATTTACTAAGGTAGCTTGTTTATCAGAAATTTGGCCTACTAAATTTTCAAGATGAGCAAACAGAGATTTCAAACCATAAAATTCCTTAGACATATGATCGAGCTCTATATTCATGTACTCCATAAAACTTTTCTGCTCCTTCAGCTCGTTTCTAAAGAGACTATTATGCTTAAATTGTAAAGACATGAAGCTCCTAACACTATTTTCAATTTCTTCCAATATCCTAAAGTGAGGATCAACATCCTTTGGTTGAGCCATAAAGGCAGGCAAGCACACCAACGCACGGGCAAACAAAGATCAACGAAGAAGATGAATATAAGAGGGGCGAAGAAAAAGGCAAATCTTTTGGAAAAATTGTTTTAGAAGTGGGGGAGAGGAAAACAAGAGGAAAATGGTGAATAATGTAATGCAAGAGATGAGAGCTTTATGATGGGTACTTGGTATGTCTTGACTTGGCGCAGATCTCCCTGGCAACAGCGCCAGAAATTCTTCCTGCTACTTCTTGAGCTTGCGTTTGTTTTGTTCCTTGAAGAGAAAAGGGTGATGCAGAAAAGTAGACATACATATTTCCCTCAGTTAGAGAACCAAGGTATCAATCCAGTAGGAGACTTAGCACAAATCACCAATACCTGCACAAACAATCAAACACTTGCACCCAACGCGATAAAGGGATTGTCAATCCCTTCACGGTCACTTGCAAAAGTGAGATCTAATAAAGATAGATAAAACTAAACAAAAGATAAAGTAAATATTTTTTGGTTTTTTGGTTTACAGATCGGAAAGTAAAAGATTGCAAAATAGTAGATCAGAAACTTATTGTCACACCCTGATTTTCATGCCACAACACTTAAGCTAATTAATCATGATAAAATGTGGTTTGACAAAAACTTTTGAGTGTTTAGGTCTTTTTTTGATTTTGATTTTTGTGTGTTGGTTGCAAGTGCTCTAAAAATCAAATAAATCCTCCAACTCTTATACTCCTTCTCCTTGATCCAAACCCTTGCCCAATGATCATGCCATGTGTATAGGACATAAAAATAATTTCTTACAAAAAATAATTTGGCCAAATAGTATTTTCAAAAATTAGTTTTCCAAAACCCCCTGAATTGAGATTAGCACCTCAAGTACTTAATTAAGGGCAGAAATAATCTTTCTAAAAATATATTTGACAACTATTAGATATAGGACACCCAGAAACCACAAAAATATAATTTTAAAAGTTATTTTCCTATTTTATTTAAAGGCTTTTTCTTAAGTCCAGAAATGGTCTTTAATAGGTTAAAATTATTTTAAAGCTTCAAAAATATTTGAGAAAATTTAGGGAAGCTCAGTGGACATATATTGTCCATATATAAGAGTTTCAACACATGGTCATGTTCAAATTATTGGTCAAACCCCTCAAAAACCCTTTCTGGATATTTCAAGATTTTGAAATATTTACAAAGGAAATTTTCTTCATTAATTCCAAGAAAATTCTAGCATGTCAAATATGACATATTTGATGATCATGCAAGGCCTAATGCCTTGAAGATAAATAAAACATCATCAAACCCCCTCAAAACCATTTCTGTCCTTTTCCAAGTTTGAACAACTTTGCACTGCCAAACATGTCCAAATGCTCTAAAACTTGGTTCACATGCTCAAATGGTGTAATACTGCATCTAGACCAAATGGCACAAGTTGGAGAGAAGGATATCATGATCAAAGTGTCCTAAAACCCTTCTTGTCAAGAATCAAATTTGAACAACTCTACATTGCCAATTGTGTCCATTTGATCTGAATTTTTGTGGACATGCTCAAATTCCAAAATTATGACACTACACAAAGTGGTGCATCAAGGAGAACAATATAGCATGATAAAATCCAGCCAAAACTGTTTCTGCCCATTTCTAGGGTTTATAAAAGTTGCATTGGCCACTTTCTCCATTTTGACCTCAAAATTGGTGGGCACTAGTAATTTGTAATGCCTCCCACTCCTGTTAAGTTTCAAAGAAAATTGAGCAACTTAGATAGCCCAAACCACCATCAAACACCTTTTGGCAGAATTTCAAAACTCATGTTTTGGCCACTTACACTAATCTCCATGAGCTGAACTTTTTCCCACAACCTCTCCTAGTCCCCCTATACCTCTAATGTGCTTCCCTACCCGAGAGGCAACGATGAAGGAGGGTAGGGATCCACTTTTCTTCTTTGGACAGCAGCATTTTCACCCTCTCTCTACCCTCCTCTCTTCTACTGGCTCCCCAAGGCATCCAATGCCATTTCCACTATGTTTACCCCCCTGCAGCCACTAGACACAAGTGTACGCGCGAGTGTGCGTGGAAAAGCCGCGCATGCCGGCCAAAGACGCGCTCTAGAGCACGTTACCGTGCTCCCGACAGTTGATACTACGCTCCCGTCCACCTCGGGCCTCCCCCTCATGCCAGTCGATGCGCCTCAGCGTCCGCATCACGCCAGCAGGTCTCCCACTTGCTCCTGCGCCCTCCTCTCGCCCCTGCGGCGCGTGCCCGAGCACCGCCCGCATCCGCCAATCACCGCCCGCGTCCCTGGCCCGCCTCGCGCTCGCTCCTCTCTCCCCCTCCCTTTCCCTGGTCGTATACCACGCCTAGGAAGACCCCCGACTCAAAGCCAAGCCCTCCCGTGCCCTTCAGCGACGGCTACGGCCTCGCCGGTGCATGGCCCTGCTGTGCACCTCGCCCCCTTCTATTTAAGGCCACCCCGAGCCCCCTCTCTACTCCTTTGGCCCTCTCTCCCTCCCGTGCATTCCCTAGACCAACCCACTCCCCTCCTCGCGCCCTCCGTCGCTCCCCATGGCCCGAGCCGAGCCGCCGGACTCCGCCTATATTTGCACCCACCGCTCCTCCTCCTCCCTTCTAGGACGCACTAGACCACCTCCACCATCACCGCAAGCCCCTCCCGTGCTTCTCCCTCTCCTCCCCGTGGTCGTGCCGTCGAGTTCCATCGTCACCGTCAGCCTCATCCACCGCGGCCGACGCCCTGCTCAACCCAGTGCCCCTGGGCTACCGTGCCACCCACGGTTGGACGCGCCCGGGTCCCCTTAGCATGCCGGTTGGCAGAGCGATGCCGGAGATGCCCTGTAGCGCCGGCGGCCAACGTCGAACGCCTGCTCTGTCTCCCATCGCGCCTGCGCGGGAGGTTGAGGACAAACCTGCAGGCGGGCCCCGCTCATCAGTGGCCCAGCCACCGGGCTATGCTGGCAAGTGGAGGTGGGTTCGCCCTCTCCAATTTCCCCCACAGCGAAGGCGCACTCTGCCTGGGCGCCTTCGAAGTCGCCTTGTCATCCACGTGGCTGAGCCGCTGGGCCGGCCCAGTGCGCTGCGGCGCTATGCTGCACCCAGCACGCAGTATAGGTATAAACCCCCTTCCTTTGTCTTTTTCTTTTTCCAAAAACTTGTAAAATCTCCCAAATATCCATATTACCTCCAAATCTGATGATTTAAATGTATAGTGACTCCATAAATCCTAATCTACAACATGGTGCAATTGCACATTTTTCGAGACACTTCTCTTCATAAATATTTATTAAAACCCCATTTTTCATTTCTGTGATGAACTATAGAAAATCATCGAGAGCTCAAATTTGATCTAAATGCCATGATTCAAATTTGCAGGTATATCTAAGTTCATAACTTAGGTTATGAACATTTTTATAAATACTTTCTGTGCCCTACAAAATAATGATCCATTTCTTCATGTTTGTCAACTTTACAAATCCATAGAATATTCATTTTGACTCCAAATCCAGTGAAACCAAATCCTAGATACTTCTAACATAATACTTTGTTAAATGGGTGCCTCTGCTCATTTTTCAAAAATATATTTCTGTACACTTCTTGCAAATCCATAAATCCATTGATTCCATCATATTGAAATGTTCAGAAATGTCCACTGATCCAATCCCAATGAAACCACTTTGGTCATTCCTCATATGACCATCGGTATTCTAGAAAAGTCCAACTCAAATTTTTAGAGCACTTTTATTTTCTGCCTTGTTGTGTTGCTTATTATGATTGTTTCGACGTTAGTTGAAGAAGTAGACGGAGTACTTGGAGAAGGACCAGAAGATCTCAGGACTCTGATGAACCAGGCAAGCAGCCCTTTGACCTTGCCTATGAAACCCTTTTTATGCATGTCATATAGCACCATATTGTTGTTGCAACAGAATCATGATGAGGTGGTAACCACCTTTATGGGTTACCTCTGTTACTTCCTTGTTGATACTTGCATTATGCATGACCCTACCTTCCTATGAGGGTTATGCCGGTGGGAGTAGATAGGATGCTAAAGTAGTTGCTACGCTGTAACATCCCAAAATTCTAAATTTTGGAATGTTATAATAAATAGATAGATTTGTTTGTTTGTTTGAATTGTTGTGTGATTGATTGAGTGAAATTTGAAACTTTTTGAAAGTTAAATGAGAGGGAATAAAAGGACTTTCCCAAACTTTCATTTTTGCTTTCTGATCTCCGTGAATTCAAATATTTCTCATCACAAAACCCTGGAGAGAGGATAACATGACTTCTTCCATTTAAATGAAAAAGGGGTGTTGAAAATATTTGAATTTCATTTGGAAATATTTTCTAATTCATAAACTTCATGCAACTCAGTGATTTTCACGAGCGAAGATAAAATGACTTCTTCAAATTATATGAAATATGAGTTGGGAGTTTCAAAGAATTAAATTCAAAGTTCTTTTGAATTTATTTTCAATTTGGAGTTATTTGAGTTTTATTCAAATTATTTTTCTCCAAAAACAAAATATATGGAAAATAGGGTAACATGATTCCCTACATCAGAAAATTGGAGAGAAATTAATTTGAAGTCATTTTGGTATTTTAAAAATGATTTTTATTGGATTTTATTGGACCAGTAACACTGTGTGAATTATTAGAATTTTTGTTAATTTTATTTGAAGCTAAAATAATGTTCATGTTGTAGAAAATCTTTTTCTGCAAATTTTGGTATATTATATGCTTATATAAAAGTTTTAGTCATTTTTTTTTAGTTCTCTGAAATTTTTGTTTAAAAAAAAATACCGCAGCGCCTTGGGCCAAAGGCCCAACCGCCAAAACCACCGGCCAGCCACAAGGCCATCACACGCGCCGCACCAAGGGAGCCAGGGAGCCGCTCCTTTTCCTTTTTCCTAATACTAGTAGGATTTGATCCCGTTTCGTTTATTCCGATTTGTTTCTAGATCTTTTCCCTTTTGTTTCCTAATCCTAATCTATTTCTTGTCCCCTACCCCAAGCAAAACCCTCCCTTCCCCAAGATAAATACCCAAGCACCCCCCCCTCTAGCACATCAAATCAACACCTCTCCTCTCCTCTCCTCACCCCACGTCGCTGCGCCACCTCGCCGGAGTTCGTCGGACCACCGCCGCCATTGCCGCCCCGCCCCACCACCTCCGGCCATCCTAGCCATCCACCGACCCTACCGTCCCTTCCCCGACGCCAGAGGGCCACCGGAGGACGTCACCGGAGCTCCACCAGAAACCCATCATCGGAACTGCTACAGTAAATCCCGACCTACTTTTTTTTTCGTTCTGTTTTTTTTCAGAATAGTCTCAATCTTGTAAAATCCATAGTTAATTATCTACGATGTATTTTTGAGTGATTCCAACTGCCTTGGATCACAAATTTTATGAAGTTTCTGTTAGTTCAATTGTATTTCATATTTGAGCAGTTTAAATTTGTGTTTGTATGAATTTTCTCAAATCACTAGATTTGAGATATTTTGAGTTAGGAATATTATTTTCGACCGATTCTTTTTGCTCCTGGTCTCTAGGACCTTTGTTTATCCAGTAGTATTTAGTATTTTATTTTCAGGTTAATTTAAATTAGGTTTTTAGCAAAACAGTACTGTTTTAGTTATAGTTTTGGTTTAGTCTTTTCTTTATTGTTTTTATTAGTTTCAAATTATTTCTTTTTTTCACTCTTGAAAAATTTAGTTTTGTTTCTGTTAGTCAACAAAAGAAAATTTTGTTTTTATTTAAAAAAAAATTCTTAGTTTTGTATGAAAACTTGTTTAGGTCATAGTTAGTGTTTTATAAAAGCTTTTTATTTGTTTCTTTTTGCAAATAAAATTTTATGGAAAAAAATACTTTCTGTTAAATTAGTTATTTTACATTTTATTTTCTGTTAATTTATTAGTTTAGTATTTTAGTTGTTGTTAAATTTTTACTTACGGCAAAACTATATTAGATGTTTGTAGCAAAGTCATAGATCTTCGTTAGTAGTTTTTCTTTGTAGTTTTATTTGAAGTTTCTTTTGATTTTTGTTTGAGTTTTATTATCGATTTTCCTTGCTGTTTTGATTTTTATTTCGAGTGCTAAAATTGTTTGCTAGGATGTTTGCTTATGTGAATGCTATGTTTGACTATATAGATTTTAAACGGAGTGACGATTAGTTCTACCAAGTCATTTTCTGACAGCGTTGTTATCTTCATCAAGTATTACCAGGCAAGTTCACTTCGATCATGTTTTCCATACCTATGTTTATTTGCATGTAGTATCACCCTTTTAACAGTCTCTCCAATAGTGTTATTGAATCTTGTAGTTGAGTAGAATGCATGAGGTAGGAACCATCTCCCTGTTACCAAACCCGAGACGTTATATATTTTTAATACTACGCTATAGTAGACGGGGTTTGGTATGAGTGCATGAGAGTGGTGTGAAGAAGGAGGACTCAACGTCAATGGCGACAACTTCATGATGGCACCGGCAAGGACTGCACCTTCAGGACTCCTCAAGATTTTGAGACTCGAGACAAGAATTCAATACACACTACTGGGTGAAGGACGGTTGACGGGCACCCTGGAGAAACCAGTGGTTGGCCGGGATGCATGGAGAAGTGCCATGACATCTTGCGGAAAGCTTCACCCAGGCTCAAAGAGACGAAAGAATACTTCATGCCCGGAAGCTTACCTGTGCAACCGCAAGTCACTATGGGCTCTGGCTTGGTTGACCTTAGTGGTGACTCTAGCTGGGACGGTGCTAGCAGATGTAGAACTACGGTAGGATTGGATGAGCACCGGACAGTGGTCAGAGGAACTCTTCGGAAGACCATGTTTCGGTCATCTTGTTCTCAAACACCCTGAAGTGCGAGAACACAAAAGAGGGATCGAATCTTGCGGGTAAAGTGTACAAACCTCTGCAGAGGGTTAAAACCTAATCGGTTAGCCATGTCCCCGGTTACGGACAATTTGAGCCTCTGGACTTGGATCTATCTCAGAACTCTCAACACTGGACTGATAACTTAATTGTGGGCAACCTATGATGATTTTGGGCTATGAGACATCGGTTGGCGGAACCATGTCATGATAGAAAACTCCATAGTACAGACTTCACTTTTGCCTTTGATGTAGGTAAAATAAAACCAGCTTTTACGCAAACAAAATTCAGATACAAAGCCACAAAGCCATAATGCATATAGTATAGTTTTATCATCTGTTCTTTTTATTGTGATCTTGCCGGTACATTCAATGTACTGACCTACACGGCTGCAACGTATCATGTTGCAGATATTTCCTCGACGAGTAAGAATTACGATACAGGGTTACGGTCTACACTCAACCTGCCGATGGCGTTGATGGGATTCCATACCCGTTTGATTGTTTCCGCTGAGTATTATGAGGTATATATCATTTTACGTTATTTATACATGTGATTGCACTTTGATATATACATTGATGTACTGTGTGTGCCAGCATACTGATCCAGGGATGGCACAGTAACACAGAGGCTTGACCGTCTGAGGTCGGGTCGCTACAGATATGGTATCAGAGCACATGTTGACTGTAGGACGTGACCCTAGAAATCAGAAAGCCCTTGGACAGGATTTCTCAAAAACTTTATTTTCAAAAAGACTCTTACTCCTCATCTTTTCTGATTTTATCAAATAGACACTCTCACCTCAAATAGTTAGAATATACACCTTTCCCTTTTGACCACACGGAAGATCAACTGAAGTCGCTCCAAGAATTAAAGATATCGGACAACTGATGGCCATTTCAGAGTAAACAAGATTTCACCATGCGTTGGAAGAATTGCAGCTGCAACAATTGAAGACTCCGAAGACTTGAAGAATTTGAAGTTCCTGAAGAATTATTTGACCTTTAGAGACCAAACCCTGTTATACACCTACGTTAGATGCGACGATTTGTGAGCTGTCATTTGTTTGATGTTTTCCGACAGCCACAAAGTAAAACTTGTTTCTTCAAAAACTATCGTTTGTATTGTGTGTATCCCTCCCCACCTCTCTCATATCTCATCCCAAAACTTTTGGACCCCATAGATGATGAATGAAGTTGGACTGATATTCTCTGGACCGAAGACTCAGCCGGAGGCAGAGCTATGGATTCAGAACATGGAGAATCACTTCGGGAGCAATTTGGTTTCAAGGAAGAATGAAGTATCGTACGCTCTTCAGTACTTTGAAGGAAGTGCTGCAACCTGGTGGAATATGCATCAAGCCATACAAGGATTTAATGGAGCAAGAACTTGGGAGGAATTCAGGAAGACCCTGTTGAGATCACGTCTCATCCGGAAGCACTATGATAACCCGAAGAAGAAACCTTGTGCCTGCAAGATTTGCGGAGAAATAGGACACACCCAGGAGGAACACAAGGATGGATGCCCTCATTGTGAGGAGAAACACCCAGCTGAGGAATGCCCAACTAGTCAGGTGACTTGTTTCTTGTGTGAAGGAACCACCCACTACCCGACTCAGTGTCACATTTACCCCATGGTGCAACAAACTATTCAGGAGCAGGAAGAAGGAATGAAAGAAGCCCTCCGAGAAGTTATGAAAGAACCTGTGATGAAGGAATGTGTTGAAGACCCTGATGGAGAAGGCCTCAACAGATTTTACTCCAATGCCTGCTATTCATGTGGAGAAGAAGGACATTTTTCACAGTATTGCACCAAGGAAAGAAAAGAGTATCTGGGATACTTCCCGACGGAAGCAATAGAGTTTGATCCACAGGGAATAAAAGGTTTGATCAGAACGAAGAAACCCCGGAAGAGAAAAAACAAAGACACCCTCAGAACAACCCAATTTTTGCAAAGAGGGACAAGAGTCATATTACCTGTTTTGAATGTAAGGACGTCGGGCATTATGCCAATCATTGTCTTGAAAGGAAGCAAGGAACTCAAGGAGCAGGCACCATCTCCAAGAAGCCCAAAGACTTATCGAAAGTTATGTGTTTTCATTGCAAGGAAGCAGGACATTATGCTACTAAATGTTCCTACAAGAAGGAAGCTGGAGTTGAGTAGTTGGAATTTTGATATGGATAATAAGGGTGGTAGAAACCAATTTTTCTTTTCATGATTACAATAAGTTGAGTTATGTAATGGGTGCTCAGAGTTTGTAATGGATTCATGAAATCAATAAAGTTAAGGTGACATGTTTTCATATGTTTAATTGTATGAGTTGTTACTCTATGAACACGGATTTTGACCATTTTCGAGGATATGAGAAATATGGTCTATGGATGGATTTGTGAATTTCATTTTAAGGGTGATAGTACCCTATGAAGAACACTAGACCAATGGAAATGGAAATGTGTCCCACAGGTTGGAGTTTGGAAAAAAAATGAGTTGAAGTTTTATCTTTGATCTGATGGTATTAAGAAATGAAATGTTATTGGATTTAAAGTGGTGTAATGGAGCAATTGTAACTCCAAGGATGAGTGAAAGTGGTACAAGTGTTGAAGTGGGCTCATAACCCACAGGCCCAGGAATTAATAAGGATCAAGTACCCACTAGAGAAAGAAATTTTGGGAATAGACTACGATTTGATCAACCGACGATTCTATAGGAGTTTACGCAAAACCTGAGAGTTGTTAAGGAACGATAGATGTTTGTTTGGCCTGCAGAATCAATGGATTTTTCCGAACTTGGTTCGTCGACAAGAGAAATTCTGCAATGCTTGTGAGGATGACCGAGTGTTAGAATGCGAGATTCGCTAAACCATGTACAAGGTAATGATTTGGGTGCGGGATGGATTGATCACCATGCCGACTTACTCTTATTATTCGCCTTGCTATATGGGATGGTAAACCTGAGTGACTTACCTATAGTAGAGAGACAACGATCAAAACCTTGTTTAAACCTTAGAATGGTATAGGTATTTCTTTTCCCCTTGTACAAGGCAGTTGTTGCCAACCGTAGAAAATACGGTGAGGTTCAAACCAGACCCGTTTTCTGCAGGAGAAACCATAAATCGTTGACCACCATGAGATATCGATAGTTGTTTAGAATTGGCGCCAGACCTATCGGCTATGAAGACCCAATCTCGGAATAACCTTACCAAGATGAAAGGACAAAAGAATTGAGGAAAAGCTTATGCCACTACCGAAAGAGCCCAGAGAAGGATTTATCCTTACAATCTGAGAAGACCAACACTGTCAACGATAAGGATGGAGTATATGAGTTTTGATGGAATTGTAACGATGCTTCTAAGGGTGGTAGCACCCGAGACCCCGGAGATGATCGATGGATTTTTGAAGACCCCCAAACCCTAACCTATTTCTTGCTAGCCTCTCCGAATCTCGAGGACGAGATTCATTTTAAGGGTGGTAGATTTGTAACATCCCAAAATTCTAAATTTTGGAATGTTATAATAAATAGATAGATTTGTTTGTTTGTTTGAATTGTTGTGTGATTGATTGAGTGAAATTTGAAACTTTTTGAAAGTTAAATGAGAGGGAATAAAAGGACTTTCCCAAACTTTCATTTTTGCTTTCTGATCTCCGTGAATTCAAATATTTCTCATCACAAAACCCTGGAGAGAGGATAACATGACTTCTTCCATTTAAATGAAAAAGGGGTGTTGAAAATATTTGAATTTCATTTGGAAATATTTTCTAATTCATAAACTTCATGCAACTCAGTGATTTTCACGAGCGAAGATAAAATGACTTCTTCAAATTATATGAAATATGAGTTGGGAGTTTCAAAGAATTAAATTCAAAGTTCTTTTGAATTTATTTTCAATTTGGAGTTATTTGAGTTTTATTCAAATTATTTTTCTCCAAAAACAAAATATATGGAAAATAGGGTAACATGATTCCCTACATCAGAAAATTGGAGAGAAATTAATTTGAAGTCATTTTGGTATTTTAAAAATGATTTTTATTGGATTTTATTGGACCAGTAACACTGTGTGAATTATTAGAATTTTTGTGAATTTTATTTGAAGCTAAAATAATGTTCATGTTGTAGAAAATCTTTTTCTGCAAATTTTGGTATATTATATGCTTATATAAAAGTTTTAGTCATTTTTTTTTAGTTCTCTGAAATTTTTGTTTAAAAAAAAAATACCGCAGCGCCTTGGGCCAAAGGCCCAAGCCGCCAAAACCACCGGCCAGCCACAAGGCCATCACACGCGCCGCACCAAGGGAGCCAGGGAGCCGCTCCTTTTCCTTTTTCCTAATACTAGTAGGATTTGATCCCGTTTCGTTTATTCCGATTTGTTTCTAGATCTTTTCCCTTTTGTTTCCTAATCCTAATCTATTTCTTGTCCCCTACCCCAAGCAAAACCCTCCCTTCCCCAATATAAATACCCAAGCACCCCCCCCTCTAGCACATCAAATCAACACCTCTCCTCTCCTCTCCTCACCCCACGTCGCTGCGCCACCTCGCCGGAGTTCGCCGGACCACCGCCGCCATTGCCGCCCCGCCCCACCACCTCCGGCCATCCTAGCCACCCACCGACCCTACCGTCCCTTCCCCGACGCCAGAGGGCCACCGGAGGACGTCACCGGAGCTCCACCAGAACCCCATCATCGGAACTGCTACAGTAAATCCCGACCTACTTTTTTTTTCGTTCTGTTTTTTTTCAGAATAGTTTCAATCTTGTAAAATCCATAGTTAATTATCTACGAGGTATTTTTGAGTGATTCCAACTGCCTTGGATCACAAATTTTATGAAGTTTCTGTTAGTTCAATTGTATTTCATATTTGAGCAGTTTAAATTTGTGTTTGTATGAATTTTCTCAAATCACTAGATTTGAGATATTTTGAGTTAGGAATATTATTTTCGACCGATTCTTTTTGCTCCTGGTCTCTAGGACCTTTGTTTATCCAGTAGTATTTAGTATTTTATTTTCAGGTTAATTTAAATTAGGTTTTTAGCAAAACAGTACTGTTTTAGTTATAGTTTTGGTTTAGTCTTTTCTTTATTGTTTTTATTAGTTTCAAATTATTTCTTTTTTTCACTCTTGAAAAATTTAGTTTTGTTTCTGTTAGTCAACAAAAGAAAATTTTGTTTTTATTTAAAAAAAATTCTTAGTTTTGTATGAAAACTTGTTTAGGTCATAGTTAGTGTTTTATAAAAGCTTTTTATTTGTTTCTTTTTGCAAATAAAATTTTATGGAAAAAAATACTTTCTGTTAAATTAGTTATTTTACATTTTATTTTCTGTTAATTTATTAGTTTAGTATTTTAATTGTTGTTAAATTTTTACTTACGGCAAAACTATATTAGATGTTTGTAGCAAAGTCATAGATCTTCGTTAGTAGTTTTTCTTTGTAGTTTTATTTGAAGTTTCTTTTGATTTTTGTTTGAGTTTTATTATCGATTTTCCTTGCTGTTTTGATTTTTATTTCGAGTGCTAAAATTGTTTGCTAGGATGTTTGCTTATGTGAATGCTATGTTTGACTATATAGATTTTAAACGGAGTGACGATTAGTTCTACCAAGTCATTTTCTGACAGCGTTGTTATCTTCATCAAGTATTACCAGGCAAGTTCACTTCGATCATGTTTTCCATACCTATGTTTATTTGCATGTAGTATCACCCTTTTAACAGTCTCTCCAATAGTGTTATTGAATCTTGTAGTTGAGTAGAATGCATGAGGTAGGAACCCATCTCCCTGTTACCAACCCGGGACGTTATATATTTTTAATACTACGCTATAGTAGACGGGGTTTGGTATGAGTGCATGAGAGTGGTGTGAAGAAGGAGGACTCAACGTCAATGGCGACAACTTCATGATGGCACCGGCAAGGACTGCACCTTCAGGACTCCTCAAGATTTTGAGACTCGAGACAAGAATTCAATACACACTACTGGGTGAAGGACGGTTGACGGGCACCCTGGAGAAACCAGTGGTTGGCCGGGATGCATGGAGAAGCGCCATGACATCTTGCGGAAAGCTTCACCCAGACTCAAAGAGACGGAAGAATACTTCATGCCCGGAAGCTTACCTGTGCAACCGCAAGTCACTATGGGCTCTGGCTTGGTTGACCTTAGTTGTGACTCTGGCTGGGACGGTGCTAGCAGATGTAGAACTACGGTAGGATTGGATGAGCACCGGACAGTGGTCAGAGGAACTCTTCGGAAGACCATGTTTCGGTCATCTTGTTCTCAAACACCCTGAAGTGCGAGAACGTAAAGAGAGGGATCGAATCTTGCGGGTAAAGTGTACAAACCTCTGCAGAGGGTTTAAACCTAATCGATTAGCCGTGTCCCCGGTTACGGACAATTTGAGCCTCTGGACTTGGATCTATCTCAGAACTCTCAACACTGGACTGATAACTTAATTGTGGGCAACCTATGATGATTTTGGGCTATGAGACATCGGTTGGCGGAACCATGTCATGATAGAAAACTCCATAGTACAGACTTCACTTTTGCCTTTGATGTAGGTAAAATAAAACCAGCTTTTACGCAAACAAAATTCAGATACAGAGCCACAAAGCCATAATGCATATAGTATAGTTTTATCATCTGTTCTTTTTATTGTGATCTTGCCGGTACATTCAATGTACTGACCTACACGGCTGCAACGTATCATGTTGCAGATATTTCCTCGACGAGTAAGAATTACGATACAGGGTTACGGTCTACACTCAACCTGCCGATGGCGTTGATGGGACTCCACACCCGTTTGATTGTTTCCGCTGAGTATTATGAGGTATATATCATTTTACGTTATTTATACATGTGATTGCACTTTGATATATACATTGATGTACTGTGTGTGCCAGCATATTGATCCAGGGATGGCACAGTAACACAGAGGCTTGACCGTCTGAGGTCGGGTCGCTACATACGCAAAAAGGGACATGAATATGCATGGTGATGGGAGCAATATTGTTTTCAAAAGACTTTTCGAAAACCCTGTCGGGTGCCACTTATGCCCGAAGGAGATACTGAGTTGGGTAACCACTTGATGACGAAGTGGTGTACCAAGGCAAGTGTGTGTGTTGTTTTCAAAACGGATTGGTTTAAGTTGCGACCGTTATTCCAACCTTACATGCGCAACCACTCTACCCTTATATGGGAAAGGTCATTATTGATTACCTAGGTCGATACTAGCTTGGAGCCCGCATTACTAGTGACGGGAGAGTTGTTGTTGCGCTTTCTTGGGACGGGGTCGTGCCAGGTAGGGCGGCCATGACTGTTTTCACAGGGCACCGGACACACCGTTGGTACCCCGTGCTCGTGATGTGATATGATTATGGAGCATGGCTCCACAAAAGTGTTATGTGGTAATGTTGGGCATGGGGGTTACTACCAATCGAGTGGACTCTATGTTAGTGTCGTCTAGGGAAAGATAGTGATCGGGTGCTTACCCCGGGTACTTGAGGTACCGCGGGTCGTGGATAACACGGAAGTTCCTCGGATCTTGTGGGTAAAGTGTGCAACCTCTGCAGAGTGTAAAACTATTCGAATAGCCGTGTCCATGGTCAAGGACATTTGGGTAACCGCTCTTGGGCTACGTCCACATGTTTACAAACCAGTGTGTGTTTGGATAAGTGGGGAGAACTACTTGGGTCAAGTCAAAGGACTTGACATGATTGAGTTGGGTTGATGCCCTCTCTATTTATGTTGATATCTGTAACTTGTCCTCATGGTTAATTCAATTCTCCTGATGCATGTCTTACAAGTTGTTGAACATGTCATTGCACTCAAATCTAGCTTTCTGCAAAAAATTACCTATATCATGCATTGTTTTATCTTGAACCAAAACATGGGTTGCTTGCGAGTACATTCAAAGTACTCATTGGCTTGCCATTGGTTATTTTATTGGCCAGGCATGAAAGAACAGGATATGATGAAGAATACTTCGGTGACGAACATGCGAGCCAGGACGCTTCCCAGTCAGAATGCCTGTAGGGTTAAGGCAGATGGCATGGGTCTGAGTTATCGACGAAGATTTCCGCTGCGAAGTTATACTCAAGACTCGACCATAACGGTCATAATTCATGTAAGACGGTATGTATGGATGTAAGACTCTTGTTATTCAGCTTCTGTGTGTTCAGTGAGCATTGATCTCTAGGATCACTGTACACGTGCATTCGGTGATCACGACTTATGAGTTCGGGTCCCCACAGAGCTGGTATCAGAGCCATCCTGACTGAAGAAAGCCTTAGTTAGCATGGTCGTCAGTCAGGTTAAAACTATTTTCAAAACTATTACTAATTTTCAAAAACTATCTACACTTCTCTTCCCTTCTGAGCCCCTGACCATTGGATTCCCTATAATCCTCGTGGGTAACCGAGAAAAAGACATCTTGCCAGACATTCACCCACACCTTCTGAACACAAGCTTGGTGACACCATGACAAGATGAAAAATTCCTTCGCAATGATTGAGGAAACCAAGACTCGGAAGATGGTGACACCTTTGAATTTACCCCAGGTTGATGCAACCTGATCCTATGATGATTAGGGTGTAAGATATGCAGGATCATGATATACATCGCTAATAGAGCAATCATGTCCTTACCATTGTTGTATCGGCAACCACCGGTGGATGAAACCTTGTCATTTGGTCCGCCTCACTATAGTGAGCAGGAGAACGGTTCTCCTCATCCCCCGCTCTTGGTTTCGATGTTGTCATCAATGTAACCGACATGTTGGACCCCTACTATGCCTTGTTAATGTCATTGCATAAAGGATTACCTACTTGGTACCATTGACACCTTAGAAGACAAAAAGGGATCATCATGATTAAGAAGACAACAGAAGACTGAGTCAATGCCTGCTACGAGGAGCCACCTTCACCCCATCACTTCAACAGGCGAGAAGTTGTTGAAGAATCTTCAGGCTGAACCCAGATTGTTTCATCAAACAACTGCAAGAGACGTAGCAACCCCCGAGGAAAACCCAGAAGACTGCACGAGGCACGGAGCAAAGCACGACTACTGAATCCGAGAACCCCTAGGGTAGGATGAGTCGTTTACCCCCTATGCGCAGTCGACTCCGTATGATGGTTCGAATAGAACCATGATTGTGTGTTGCTTGTTTTTATTTGTTTGTGTTTTGATATAGGTCGCACTTTTGCCCTAGGCAACAAGTACGTGACTATATCACCTTCCTTACCTTGTTTCTTTGGTTTGGCCCAGTTTGCACCTGTTTGTTTGCACTTGCACTATAGATCCCCCTTTTAGCATTCCCCTCCTCTATGCTATTTTCCCTCTCATCTCTCTCCTCAACTGAAGACCAGCAAGACAAGATACACCAAGGATTCTACCTCAGCAACCAGCTAGCAATGAAGACTTTTTGCTACCGCCTCCTCGACAAGGTGCAACCTTGTGGAGTTATGTTTAACCCTCCAGACTAGAAACCCATCCCTAGACCCCTCGAGACTTCACGAGATACCCTAGCTCGAATTCTTAACCGTGTGTTAACCTACAAATTGCAAGGGGACTAGTGAAGCCTCAGTAACCCTTGCTTCCCACCGGGTTCATTATGGAACTAGTGGACACAGTAACAAGCACATTATCATCCTAATATAGCACCAGAACTGATAATGCCATAGGGAAGACCAGTTTGAGGATATAGGAATAGAGTACAAATGACTTGATGAGTTTATATCAATGACCTTGAGGAATTATTTGAGACTCTTTGGTGGATTATAAGGCTGTCATGTTGGTAGATGAACTTGGAGGGATCATGATTATAGATTACCATAGCTTTCATTACCCCTGAGTAAATTCGATTTGGTAGGACCATCATGGTCGCAAGCTGAAATTCTTGGAAGCATAAGGATTAGACTTAGCCAAGGGACATTGATAGGAGACAGCTGGCATTACGATAATAACTTGAGGGAAACATGTAGGAATTCTCGTTGAACACGATATCTTGATTTAAATAGGTGATCCTAGTGGAGTATAGATGCTAAAGTGAGTCTACATGGTTCAGAGTAAATTGGATTTAGACTAATGATCTCAATCATGATACCATGTTTCTTGGAGGACAATAAACTAGGAGAATGGATTAATTGTCGGTGTTGATTTAGGGATATATATAAGCTTGACCTTGGAGTTTACTTGACCACGACGATGGAAATTGGTGGACTAACTACAGTAACGTATCCCTTTCAAAGTATTTGGGGATTATAGGGACTTTAGAAGATTGTGTGGAACACCATAGACATTGGATTTGTACAATTAATGGGTTATGTAGTGATTGATGGAAGTTAATGGGTTGTTGGAGTTGATTCATAGGAAGGAAACAAGGTTTTGGAGTGGCTTACGATGTGCTTTATCTTAGACCTTGGGAGAATAGGATGAGCACTTGAATTGTCATTTTCAACTCAAGCTTAGAAGCTTGAATGCCCTACCCATGGATTCTTAGGGGTAGCCATACATATGATTTTTGGGGACTATAGACATGTATAATTCTGTTAAACCTCCTCTTGGGAGTCATGAGGAAACGAATAGCGTGAGTGATGATTGGAGTTGACCTATACGAGATGATGCTTTCGGTGGTATAAGTGATTTGTTTAGAGGACTAGATAGAACTATTGGCATCTCAGAAACTGTGCTTAAGGACTAGATGATAAATGTTCACCCGCATGCTAGAATCCTTGAAACCCTTGCTGGCAACAATATAATGCGTTCCTTGCTACCCCTACAGTCATTGGGTGAGGACACCGCAAGATTGAACCCAAAGCTAAGCACTTCTCCATTGCAATAAAAATCAATCTAGTTGGCCAAACCAAACCGATAGTTCAAAGAGAATTACAAAGATATCAAATCATGCCTAAAAGAATTCAGAGAAGATTCAAATAATATCCATAGATAAGCTGATCATAAATCCATAATTCATTGAATCTCGACAAACACACCACAAAAGAAGATTACATCGGATAGATCTCCAAGACCATTGAGGAGAACATGGTATTGAGAATCAAAGAGAGAGAAGAAGTCATGTAGCAACTAGCTATGGACCTGTAGGTATGTGGTAAACTACTCATGCTTCATTGGAAGACCAATAGAGTTGATGTAGAAGCCCTCCGTGATCGAATCCCCCTCCGGTAGGATGCCGGAAAAGGCCCCTAGATGGGATCTCATGAGAATAGAAGGTTGCGGCGGTGGAAAAGTGTTTTCGTGGATGCCTCTGGTGGTTTGGGAATATATGAGAATATATAGGAGGAAGATCTAGGTCAGGGTGTCACTGAGGGGCCCAGAAGGTAGGGGGCGCGCCCTACCCCCTGGGCGCGCCCTCCACCCTTGTGGTCGCCTCGTGTCTCTTCTGACTTGCACGCCAAGTCTTCTGGGTGTCTTCTGGTCCAAGAAAAATCATCGCGAAGTTTTTATTCCATTTGGACTCCGTTTGGTATTCCTTTTCTGCGAAAGCTAAAAAACAAGGGAAAACAGGAACTGGCACTGCGCTCTAGATTAATAAGTTAGTCCCCAAAGTAATATAAAATAGCATATTAATGCATATAAAACACACTAAACAGATAATATAATAACATGGAACAATCAAAAATTATAGATACATTGGAGACGTATCTCCTTCCCAGACGACCCAGGAACTGTCGCCTACTGACGATTGCCACAGAATAAACATATGAGAAGTCACACATGTCCCACATGTTATCTCTCAACATTAGGTTTCTGATCCGAGAGACATCTGAAATGATTACGCTGCTATAGTCATGTGGAAAAGGTGGATATCAGAAACATTTAATCTACCATTGTGTTTGCGATAGGTACGTTATTGCACACATTTCATAAATATCAAAATGTGTTCGGTGTCTCTACTATCGCCAATGTGTACATTCACATAACTGTGTGCGATAAGTATTCCCATCACACACGAGCTCCATATATGCACCGTCTTCTTTTTGTCCAATATTACACAAGCATACAGGTTTGAAACATTTGTTGTATTACCATGAATCGCACACGCATGTGAGACGAAACCATGTGTGCATCCGTTGAGCATCGCAAACGTTTCACGTCAACGAATCGTCTGTTCTATATTTTTCCATCGCACACACTATTTTCTTTCTAACCGTGTGTACATTATCTTATTCGCTCCTCTGTAATTTTATTTTTACCTGTAATTAATTATTCGAATTGGAAATTTTGAAATATGAAACGTGAAATTGAAATTATCAGCATAATGGTTCAACAACCAATCCATAAATAAAATATCACAACAACATGTCTAGTAATTGCAGGATTAGGCAGCAATTAACTATGATGAACCACAATATTTAGAGGCGGTAAAGGCGAAGAGACACGTGTTAATCATTATGGTTGCCGATGGTGTTGAAGAAGCGGTGAAGGTGAAGAGACAACTTCTGTCCAACCCCTTGTGACAATCGCCCACCCATCCTTCACCACCTTCAGGAAGACTTCTAGATCATTATCATGGTAGTATGAATTATATACTTCAACCTTAGTTGCCTCTACTCCGGTCATGTAGTTTGCAAGGTAATAATCAGTAAATTTCTTTGGAAACCACTAAAAAGAGAAAACTTTCAGATATTCATGTCTAATAGAATAACTCATTGTGGGCAGGGCGAAAAGGCAACACGTTACTTACCATCCTAAAGTTCACTATTGTCTTGACAAAGTATAAATAAAGAGCTTAATTCTCATCACCCGTGTCTTTCACCTAACAATCATTCTTAGTTTCCTCACTTGACGCTTGTTCATGAATATCTCATTGCCCCATACGCACAAGGGATCGACGCGTGGATCAGTACCGCTGATATATATATATATATATATATATATATATATATATATATGTACCTACAGGCAACAAGTAAGTGTTATAAGGTAAACTATGATTGCACAAATGATGTAAAATACAACTACCTCCGTTCCTAAGTACAATTATTTTTAGAGATTTCAATATGAACTACATACAGATGTATATAGACATAGTTTAGATTAGAATGTAGATTGACTCATTTTGCTCCGTGTGTAGTCTCATTGGAATCTCTAAAAAATACTTATATTTAGGAACAGATGGTGTATAAGACATGGGATATAGCTAACCTCGGCGACAAACAACAACATAGTGCATTGTAGCCTTACGTAAGTACATGGAAAGGCAATGTTAACTAGAAGAGGGTTAATATCCACCAAAAATAGAAAATGGTAATAAAATGATAGCATCTATAGTGATATCTTAATTGCGAAAGATTAGCACGGTAGCAAAGGGATGGATTGAAAAATGGATAGACTTGTTTACTACTACATGCACGTTTCACTATAGACAACCTATTATAGCCATTGAAACTGGTACTGATAGAAATGAAATTAACAGAGTTAAACATCGCAAGGCAGGTATTGCTAGAGAGCAGAGAATGGCCTTGTTGTCTATAAAAAGGTAGGGTAAATAGATAAGATGGGTTATGCGTGTTTACTACAACATGCTTAATACATCAACCATACAAAACATAGCCATTGCAACTAGTATTGGTAAGATTGAACTGGTTAGTTCATACTTGGTAAGTCCTGAGGGATAGTTGCTGGGGCACTTCATATGGGCAAGAGCCCGCCCCAAGTCGGTCGCATCGGAGGCGAGGTGTTCCTCCAGGTCGAAGCATGGATCAGTATCACTGACATGTGTACCTACAAGAAGCAACTAAATGTTAGAAGCTAAACTGCAATTGCACAAATGATTGTGAAATACTGTAAGACCTGGGATGCAGCTAACCTCAACAGCAAATAACAAACATCGCCATTATGGCCCTGCATAAGTACGGTTGATGTATAGCCATTGAAATTGGTACTAATAAAAATGCAATTGACAGAGTGAAGCATCGCAAGGCAAGTACTGCCAGAGCAGAGAATGGCCCAATTTTCTATAAAAAGGTAGGGAAAATAGTTAAGATGTGTTAGGCATGTCTACTACAACATGCTTAATACATCAAACGCACAAAACATAACCATTGCAACCGGTATTGGTAAGATTGAACTGGTCAATTCATACTTGGTAAGTCCTAAGGGGTAGTTGCGGGGGCACTTCATCTTGGCCAGAACCCGCCCCAAGTCAGTAGAGGCGGAGGTGAGGTGTTCCTCCGTGTCGAAGCATGGATCAGTACCGCTGACATGTGTACCTACAAGCAACTAGTAAATGTTAGAAGTTAAACAGCAATTGCACAAATGATATAAAATGCTATAAGACATGGGGTGTAGCTAACCTCGACGGCAAACAACACCACCCGTTATGGCCCTGCGTAAGTACATGGAAAGGCAGTTTAGTACAATCTGGTTAGAATCCATGAAAAATAGCAAATGGAAATAAAATGACAACATCTCTAGTGATATCTTCATTGCGGAGAGTAGCACGGTACCAAAGGGACAAGTTAATAAATGGATACAACTATTAATTAAAATAGGCTTAACAACATCCTGAGTCATGTATTGTAAGTTTGTTGCTGGTATTGGTGAAATTCAGCTGGACAATTATTACTTGAACATCACATAGTGTGCAGTACTGAAATAAACAAGGCACCAACATGATTAATACATCAACTGTACAAAACATGGCCATTAGTCAATGGGGCACTTCATCTGGGAAAGAGCCTGCACCAAGTCAACGGCGGTGGAGGTGAGGTGTTCCTCTGGGTCAACACGCACAATGCACAACATGCCATCGACCGCCATCAGCTCCTCGACCTCCACGTGATATGTGGTTGGGCTTGCGTGGCGATGCTCTAGAGTAGGGGCAGTGGGGACTTGGAGGCATGAGGATGTTTCACAAGCGCCTTTTAAGAATTTAGGCTAGGGCCGTGATAGAGATCGGTGGGTTACCTGACTGGATCAACGATGCTCGGGCAAGTTGTAGATGTGGTTATGGCAGCGGCGATTTGAGCTGCCGAGAGGGGGGCGGGGGGCAGGGGGCGATACTGCGGAAATGTGATGGGTGGGGATGTGGTGGGAGGAATAAATTCTGAAATTGCGCGCCTAATGAAAAAAATTCACTGCGAAACTTGAAACTTGGGCAGGGGAAACACATAACTGACTTATAGATCTTCTCATAATTCTTATATCTATGAGCATCTGCAGCCGCACCTGCAAATTTAAAAATATCTTTCATTGTAGCAGGGTTATTCAATTACATGAACGAGGCAAAAGGTGACACTTGATGAACAATCATCGGTTATGAAATGTAATCAAGTGTCAACTTGCCTCGCTCACATAGCCAGAATTGATCCTATGCAACATAAGAGAAGCTTGCTGCCATCCGCGGGCGCGGCTATTTAAGCCAGTGTGCAGCCAACTTGCACGGCGAGGTGGGACTAAAAACCAGATGTGGCTAGCTCTAGTCTCCGGTGGCTTCAGGTGGCTATGGGTGGACGTTTAGGGATGATTTAGGGTCGGGGTACGACTACAAAACTTCTGTGAACACATGCTAATCAACGCTCAAAGCCCTCAAAGGATGCGCTTATCAACATTGTAAGTTAATAATAGAGAGTACCAATAATTTGCTCTAAAACTAGTATGTAGTACTGGTAGATGCTCGTAATTAACTAAACAAACTTACTCGCGGCCCACGCATTAACTACTTCTCACATGCTGGCATCAGGGCATGTTGGCCAGATGCCATCGTTCTCCTTCCCGACCTTGTCAGCGGCAACCCACCATGCTTGGATCTCCGCCGAGCTCTCCTCAGCATGGTGTGCGGCCTCTTCTTTATTGCGGCAGCATGACTCTTTTCTTTACCGCTTTCTTCCTTTTCCGCTCCTTCTGTGTGGCTTCGGCCGCCTCTTGATCTACCACCCATTCGGCCATGGCATCATAAAAGTCTGCCCACGTAGTTGTGCGGCCGTGGGCGGCGATGAACTCGGCACGACGGGATGCCATCGCTTCCTAACCATGTGTGTGGTCACGGGCAGCGAGGAAATCGGCGCGGCGGGATGCCGTCACTTCCTTAACAGTTACTGTGCGGCGCTGTGCCATGAACGATGCTTGGAGAGAGCTTTGGGCGGAGTGGCTGGGCAATAGTACAATGTGGTGGTTTTTAAGAGCTCAAGGACAAACGATGAAGGAAATTTGGCTTCCCTTACAATCTTGGTCATTCATTATCGCACACGATTCATCTTAGTCGCCTCCAGAAATAGTGTGTGCTAAGCGATTGTGTGTTGTGTTATAATTGGCCGGAACCCCAGCCACGCAGATCGCACGTGTGCATCGTAGGATGCACTGTGATTGAACGACAATCACGTCCCTCTCAACCCACCTATGTAGCTGTAGCTGGATTGGATTTAACTGCGCCAAATGCCTAGAAAATGCTCATAATCGCCTAAATATGGTAAATGAGCCCGGAAAAGTGTGAAAATTGAAACAGTGATTTGCAGGGTGTATGTTCATCGTAGAAAAATCTCAAGGTCAACGGACAAAGCAAATTTGGATTCCCCTTCAATCTTGGTGATTTCCCTCTCGAAACCATAAAACTTCCTCAATGATAGTTCGATTTATGAAGGGTGTGCATGTCGACATAAGCCAAACCTTCTCAAATTTTTACCAGGGCATGCTAAGGCCATACCATGGCACCATGCCAGGCGTCATGTTTTACAAGCATGTAGTTCATTTTTATATAGTTGAAAAACCAATAAACTACGCATTTGTGGTTCACTCTTGCCACACGTATCCTTGATATCTCTGCCCATTCCTTGTAAAGGCATGAGAATTTACTAAATAGCACGAGCATGATTTTCCATACCGTTCTTGTGCACCTTTTCATGCACTGATTGTTTGAATTTGAATTATATGAATTAATGCCTACAAAATGCACATAATTACCTAAATATGGTAAATGATCCCGGAAAAGTACCAAATTTGAATACAGTGATTTTCAGGGTGTTTTTTCATCATAGAAAAAAACTCACGGACAAAGGACATCGGAAATTTGGATTCCCCTTCAATATTGAAGATTTCCCTCTCGAAACTATGAAACTTCCTTGGTGATGGTCCGATTTATGAAGGGTGTGCATGACGACATAAGCCAAACCTTCTCAAATTTTTACAAGGGCATGGTGAGGCCATGCCATGGCACCATGTCAGGCGTCATGAGCATGTATTTCATTTTTCTACAATTGAAAAACCAATAAATGACACGTTGGTGGTTGACTCTTGCCACAAAAATCCTTGGAACCTTTGCCCATTCCTTCTAAAAGGCACGAGAATTTACGAAATAGCACAAGCATGATTGTTCTAGACCGTTTTTGTGCACCTTTCCATGCATCGATGGTTTGAATTTGAATTATGTGTATTATTGCCTAGAAAATGCACATAATCGCCTAAATATGGTAAATGAGCTCAGAAAAGTGCAAAATTTGAACACAGTGATTTGCAGGGTGTATGTTCATCATAGAAAAAACTCAAGGACAAAGGACGAAGGAAATTTGGATTCCCTTCAATCTTCATGATTTCCCTCTCGAAACCATGAAACTTACTAGTGATGGTTCGATTTATGATGGGCGTGCATGACGACATAAGCCAAACCTTCTCAATTTTTTTACCAAGGCATGGTGAGGCCATACCATGGCACCATTCAAGTTGTCATGTTTTTCAAGCATGTATTTCATTTTTCTATAGTTCAAAAAGCAATAAATGACACGTTTGTGGTTGACTCGTGCCACACATATCCTTAAAATCTCTGTCCATTCCTTTAAAAGGCATGAGAATTTACTAAATAGCACGAGCATGGTTTTCTAGACCGTTTTTGTGCATCAATTGTTTCAATTTGAATTATGTGCATTAATGACTAGAAAATGCACATAATTGCCTAAATATGGTAAATGAGCCTAGAAAAGTGCCAAATTTGAACATGGTGATTTGCAGGGCGTATGTTCATCGCAGAAAAAACTAAAGGATAAAGGACGAAGGAAATTTGGATTCCCCTCCAATCTTGGTGATTTCCCTCTCGAAGCCATGAAACATCCTCGATGATGGTTCGATTTATGAAGGGCGTGCATGATGACATAAGCCATACCTTCTCAAATTTTTACCAGGGCATGGTGAGGCCAGACCATGGCACTATGTCAGCCGCATATTTTTCAAGCATGTATTTCATTTTTCTGTAGTTGAAAAAACACTAAACGACACGTTTGTGGTTAACTCTTGCCACACATATCCTTGAAATCTCGGCTCATTCCTTGTAAAAGGCATGAGAATTTACTAAATACCATGATCATGGTTTTTCCAGACTGGTTTTTTTGCACTTTTTCATGCACCGATTGTTTGAATTTGAATTATGTGCATTAATGCCTAGAAACGGCACATAATCGCGTAAATATGGTAAATGAGCCCGAAAAAATTCCAAATTTGAACACGTTGCATTGGAGGGGGCATGTTGATTGTAGAAAAAACTGAATGACAAACTAGGAAGGAAATTTGGATTCCCCTTCAATCTTGGTGATTTACTATCGGACACGGTTCATCTCCATCGCCTCTATGAACCATGTACATTCACCCACACATCCAAACGGAAAAAAGAAAACCCTCGCCCCTGCCCACTTCATCCCCACCCACTTGCCGCGCACTCCTCCGCAACTCTGCACCTCATCAACTTCTATCCCGGCGGCCATCCTAAGCTCGACGGATGTCATCGGCGAGCAGAGGTCGCGCTCCAAACGGCACGAGATTTCACCCCTACCGCTTGCCGCCACCTATCTGCAACGATTTACACCGACTCTCTGCACTTTGGTCGATTGGGGTTTTCCGCGAGATTGGGCCGGGGATTTTTCTCACGGAGAAGGTAATTAATTTAGCAAAATATTCATTAATCTCTTATCACAGTCCATCCATCGCTATTAATCAACCAGCGGAAATCGCCGTGGATTCATTTTTGTTCTAGATGATTCGAGGGTCTTGGTTCAAGTGTCCATAGTGCAAGCACAAATCAGGCAAGTGTGGTCGCGACCAGTTGGAAACGAAGTTCTATCTCATCATTCCAGATGACTTCAGGGAGCGCTCGATATGT